>NC_133620.1:351079884-351092384 GCF_048593235.1 Sminthopsis crassicaudata
AGGCTCAGGGTATGCAAAAGCCCTGAAGGAGGAAGATGAGGAAAGGAAAAAGAAAAGGGAGTTTGGGGGGGAGCAGACATGCACAGACAAATGCACGCAGCTCAGTGCAGGGGACATAGAAGCCCCCATGTACCCGTGCCCCTTGGCAGTGCCTGGGGCCTATTCCGAGCCAAGCTGTAGGCCACAGATGTGGTGAAAACATTGCTACATGTAATGTGTGTGTGTATGTAGGTCTTGCTTCCTGACTGAAGTGAGGGAGGGAGCCCTGAGGATAGAGGACCAGTTTTCTCTCCCTTGGTAGGGGTATTTATATGTGAGTGTGTGTGTGTGTGTGTGTGTGTGTGTGTGTGTGTGTGTGTGTGTGTGTGTTTTCACAAAAATGACTTTGCTAAGGAGATAATAGCTCTGGCTGGCCTAGATGTGCTGCTGGCCTGGGGAGGAAATCCCACCCTTTTAAGATATGAGGGGCCCCCCGGGGTGGGGACCCAGGGCCTCAGGAAAGGACCTCGCCCATCACACTCTTTTGCTCCCCCTCTCCCCTGCCCTCCCTCCTCCAGCTGTGAGGAACGATCGGAATAAGAAAAAGAAAGAGACGCCTAAAGCTGAGTGTTCTGAGAGCTACACGCTGACCCCTGAGGTGGAGGAGTTGATTGAGAAGGTTCGAAAAGCCCATCAGGAAACTTTCCCTGCCCTCTGCCAGCTCGGGAAATACACTACGGTATGGGAGCAAAGGAGGAGGGCCGAGGAACATGGGGAGATGGTGGGGTGCAGGGGGGGGGGAGGTGAATGGGCCGGGTGGTTGGATATTGGGACCAAGGCTCCAGGATGAGGATGCTGAAGGCATTGATCGGATTCCCTGATCTTCCTTGTTCATGAAGTTCTGAGTTCTCGGGGTAGGGGGATTAAAAAAAATCCACAACTTTCCTCGTTGTGTGGACATAGGCATTGAGATGGTGACCCTCCTGGAGCCTCAGTTTCCTGATCTGTAAGAGTGTTGTGGTGAAGATCAAAATTTATCACTGTATTTACAGAAGCTTCCTCACGGGGAGATCCCACTGTAGAAATCACAGGGCAGGGCTGGGGGGAAACCCAGTAATAGCAACTGGCATTTATATGAGGTATCCCACAAATCTTAGTGAAGTTTAACCTTTTAACCAAAGGAGGGAAGGAAACATTTATTAAGTATGCACTAGGCACAGTATTAACCCCTTTTCCAATATTATCCTTACAAACAAACATAATCCCCACAACAACAACACGGGAGGTGGATGCCCTTATCCCCATTTTACAGGTAAAATAGGTTGAAGGAGGTTAAGCAATTTGCCCAGAATCATATAGTTAGTAAAGTGTGTGAGTATGTATTTGAACTCAGATCTTCCTGGTTCCAGGCCCAGAACTATTGACTATTGACTTCCATCTAGTCATTTTATATAAAATTGAATTGATACACACACACACACACACACACACACACACACACACACACACACACACCCCTGTTTTGTTTTGTTTTGGGTTTTTTGAACATTTTAAAACTTTGAAATTAAAAATTCTTTCTTATCCTCTAGCCCTTCCCCCACCCATTGAGAAGGCAAGCAATATGATATCAATTATACATGTGAAATCATACAAAGCATATTTCCATATTAGTGGGGGGGGAAGGAGAAAGAAAAATAAATTGAAAAAAAGTATCCTTTAATCTGCACTCAGATTCTTTCTGGAGGTGGATGGATCCTTTGGAATTGTTGTGAAGCATTGTATCTATCAGAGTAGCTGGGTCTTTCACAGTTGATTATTGTTACAATATTGCTGTTACCATGTACTAGTTCTCCCAGTTCTGCTCACTTCACTTTGCATCAGTTCACGTAGGTCTTGCCCTGTTTTTCTAAAATCACCCCCCTCCTCATTTCCCACAACACAGTGCTGTTCCATCCCAATCACAGATCACAACTTGTTTAGCCATTTCCCAATTGATGGGCATCCTCTCAGTTTCTAATTCATTGCCCCCACAAAAAGAGCTACTACAAATATTTTTGTACATATATTTCTTTGGTTTCTTTATCTACTTTACTATCTACTAAGTGGTGTAACTGGGTCAAAGGCTATGCACAGTTTTGTAGTCTTTTGGGCCTGTTGCAGATGTGAACTAGAATTGTTGGGATATCCTGAAGAGCAGATTACTAAGGCTCTGCAAAGTGCTTTGCTGATGTTATCATCTTCTTTGATTTTTTGATCACTCTGAGAAGTTGGTATTGCAGGTATTTCAAATTATTTTAAAAGATCTATCAGTGGTTTCTGTCCGATTACAGTCATTTTGTAATATCATACCCCACACTGAGCCAAGAAAAACAGTTAAGCTAGACCACCCGACACACTGACCACAGTATAAGCAGCATTCTGCACCCCTACCCCCCTCAGGGCAGCTTGTCTCTCTGCTAGGAAGGACAAGGGAGGTATTAAGGGACATGTCCACATTTAAATAGCTAGGATGGGGCAAAGGTGTGATAGAATCCCAGATATCTTCCAGGTCCAGTGTCTTTTCTAAGGCACTGCACTTCCTTCCCATTTTCTACAGGATGTCTTTCCAAGCCCCTCCTTCTTCTAGTACATCCCTTCTGTTCATTATTTCCCATTTTCCTTTTCTGTAGCTTTTTTGCATATATTTATTTGCTTGTTGTCTTCCCTGACTTAGGCTTCTTTTTGTATCCCCAATATTTAGCACAGTGCCTGATACATAATAGGTGCTTAATAAGTATTTACTGACTGATTGACCTCTTAGAGTCTCATCTGGAGGGATAATAGTAACAAATAACATTTACATGTTGATTTAAAGCTTGCAAAGCACTTGATGATATGTTACTCATTTGATCCTCAAAACAACCCTGTAAGGTAGGTCACTATTGTTATGTCAGTGTACACATAAGGAAACTGAAGCTGAATAAGGTTAAGTGATATTACTCTAGTTCATACAATAATGTATCAAAGCAGGATTCAAACTCAGTCTTATTGATTCCAAGTCTAGCACTTTTCCCACTTCCCTTAACTAATTACCTAAAGCTAATGAAGCATCATCTGCTTCTAGGATGGGGAGGAAAGTGCTTTGTTAGGACAGAAACAGGCACTGTGAGTGGACTGCATTGTCGGCAGGGTCTCAGCTGTCCTCAGTAATATGGTGTCGAATCAGGGGCAAAGGTTGGTGGATGCTGAGGCAGTTGAGAGGATGAGCCCAGGAAGAGAAGAGTCATCATTAGGTGAGCCACAGGGGACAAGTGACTGGTATCTGTCACAAGCCTTCTTTTTCCTTCTTTTCCCTTAGAACAACAGCTCAGAACAAAGGGTCTCCCTGGATATTGACCTCTGGGACAAGTTCAGTGAACTCTCCACTAAATGCATCATCAAGACTGTGGAGTTTGCCAAGCAGCTTCCTGGCTTCACCACTCTGACCATTGCTGATCAGATCACCCTTCTCAAGGCTGCCTGCCTGGACATCCTGGTGAGGGGCCCTAGAACGTCGTGACCCAGTGCTTGCTCCCCCCTTGCCTGTCACCCCTCCATTTGCTGTAATCCTGTTCCCCCCACTCCCCAGCGGGGAGACAGATTACTTTCAGGGCTAGTCAATTTTCTGTTTATTTTCCTTTCCCACTGAAGGAAGCTACCTTAGACTCTGGCTGAAACTTTTCTAGGAAAAGAGGCATAGGAGATATTGGGTGGGGGGCGGGATTTATTTGGCATGGGAATAGGGGATGACCAAGATGGCCTTCCTTGATGAGTTCCTCAGGGCTGGAGGGTGCCTTCGTGTCCAGAAAGTAATGCATCAGTTTGACCTTTTCCTGCTCCGAACCGCTCCCAGATTCTTCGGATCTGCACGAGGTACACACCAGAACAGGACACGATGACCTTCTCAGACGGGTTGACCCTCAACCGGACGCAGATGCACAATGCGGGTTTTGGGCCCCTCACCGACCTGGTCTTTGCCTTCGCCAACCAGCTGCTGCCATTGGAGATGGATGACGCCGAGACTGGGCTCCTCAGTGCCATCTGCCTCATCTGTGGAGGTGGGTGGGTTTTAGGATCCCCAGGGGCTGTGGCGTGGAAGTGGAGCCGGGGACCCCGGGCCTCTCTTAGGGTCTCCTGTCAGGAAGCTACCGTGAAGGGCCAAGGACGGGGAGGCGTACCATAATGCTTTTGGGATGAAGACAGGGTGGTCCTTTATGTGCTTTTAATACTGCCTCTTGAGCTTCCAGCGGAGCGGGCTGTCCTAGCCCTAGACTGGGGGGATTCCCAGAGGAAGGGAGGGGTCTTTAGTCCCCAAACCGCCTCTTGCTCGGCAGGAGTTCTTCACCTTTTGGTGGACTCCTGGTCTGGGAATCCAGTGGGCCCCTTTCAGAGGAATGCTTTTAATGCATAAAATACAGAGTATTCCAAAAGAAACCCACCGTATCAGTCCGAAAGTTAAAGGAAACAAGCGGCGGCTGTAGGACTGATGCGGTAACGACCTTACTCTGAGGAGAGGCCGGCGGGCATTGCTAGATTACCAGAGAGATCTAGGGCACAAGAAGAGGTGAGACCCTCAGTCTGGAGAGTCCAGGCCAGGAACAGAGCGTTTCCCAGCTGTTCCCCTCTGCGCCCGCCGCCCTCCGCCTCATTGTCCCCGGAATTTGGTCGGGCTAAGGGCAGCCTGGCTCTTCAAACTTTAGTTTTTTAGCTTTAAGCGGGACTCCGAAGTTAGGGCGCACTCTCATAGACGGCAGGTTGGTGTATCTGGTCTGTGCACGCAGGAGCCGGCAGGCACGGCCGGAAAGGGCGGGGGCAGGAAAAGTTTGAGCCCGGGTGGAGGAGAGAGGGCTAGCCTGGGACTCAGGCCGGAGGTCGGAGGTCGAGGTCGAAGCCCCGGCCTCCGCCCCGACAGTGGGCAGGTCCCAGTGCCCCAGGCACAGAGTCTGCCAGATAAGTCCCCGAAAAGCTTCGGTCTGCTCAGCTCACGCCACTGTCACAGGTCAAGGATGCCGCGGGAGGGAGGGGGGGCGGAGCTGACGGCGAGGCCGATAAGGTGCTGTCTCCCGCGGTGTACCGAGGTAGTGAGCCCCATCCCCACCTGCGCCGGGACTCCGCCCGGAGACTGGGCAGCAGTGCCCCCCAGAGGCCGCGGCCAGGACTGCACCACCGACGGCTGGGTGGGGGGGAGGGGGGAGGGACGCGACGCTCACCTCGCCACCCCCTTCTTAGACCGGCAGGACCTGGAGCAGCCGGACAAGGTGGACACGCTGCAGGAGCCGCTGTTGGAGGCCCTCAAGGTCTACGTGAGGAAACGGAGACCCAGTCGACCTCACATGTTCCCCAAAATGCTGATGAAGATCACGGACCTTCGAAGCATTAGCGCCAAGGGTACGTGAAGCCCCGGCCTCCCCTCCCTGGGGCCCTGGCAGACCGCGAGGCCCCCCCTTCCCCCGGGCCTCTGCCCCCGCCCCTCCCCCTCCCCGAGTGCCCCGCGGCTGGAGAGACGCCCTTTAAGACATTTACCGTAACCTTAAAGGCTCATTGTCCCCGTCGGCCCAAACTAACACTGAAACTGACCCCCAAGGAGGGGGGAGGAGGTCGCCGCCGCGGGCCGGCCCGCTGGGTGACCTCCCTCCTCTGCCCCGCAGGAGCCGAGCGCGTGATCACGCTGAAGATGGAGATCCCGGGCTCCATGCCCCCCCTCATCCAGGAGATGCTGGAGAACTCGGAGGGACTGGACACTCTGAGCGGACAGCCGGGGGGCGGCGGGAGGGAAGGGGGCGGGGGCGGCCTGGACCCGCCACCCGGCAGCTGCAGCCCCAGCCTCTCCCCCAGCTCCAACAGAAGCAGCCCAGCCACCCACTCTCCCTGACGGGCCGGCTCTCCCCCGCGGAAACACGGACACAGCCCCCCACAGGCCGGCCTTCTCTGGCCGCCGGAAAGACCACCGCGAAACACGCTCCCCGTCCCCTCGCCCGCCCCCAGGACTGACGGAGGCCCCGAGCCCCGCGGGGCTGGGGTCGGGATGGAAGGATGGAGCCGAGGCCCCTCCCCCCTCCCCGCAATGGACGTAACCGCAGCCGGAGCCGGACGGCCTGCGCGGCCTCCCAGACGCGGCGGGGGGTTGGGGCGAGGGCCGCGGCGGACGTGCCCCTTCCCGATCCCCGGCGGGGTGTGGGGGGGAGCGCGTGGAGAGAACGCCGCGGCCACGGAAGCGCCTCTGCTCACCGCTCCCCTACTCTCCACTCCGCCCCCCCCAGCCTCATGTTCATCACCAGCAAACTCCGGGGGCTTCCGGCCCCGCCATTCTCAAAACTAGCAAGCCATCTGCCCCCTCCCCCTCCCCGGGCTGGGGGGAAGTCTGGGGGTGAGTGGGGGTTGGGTAGAGGCCCCCATGCTGTGGAATCCCCTCAGGTTGGTGATGGGGGGCAGGGCTTCTCCCCTGTATATACTCCGCTGAGTCCCGCCCTGCCCCCCTTCCCTTTCCTCCCAGATATTACCACCTCCCCCGCTGGTTTTGTTTTTATTTTAATTTTTTTGTTTTGATTTTTTTTTTAAATAAGAAGTTTCATTTTAAGCACATTTGTACTGAAGGAATCTGTGCTGTGCATTGGGGGGAGGGGGCGCTGCCCTGGGGGCAGCTGGGCTCAGAGCCTGGGGAGGGGGAGGGGAGATTAATGGGGGAGAGAAGAATAGCTAACCCCAAGGGAACTCCCTCCCTACTTATTTCCTTTGCCCACCCTTTCCCCTCTCCTTCCCCTCCCCTCCCCCTCAGGCCCATTTCTCCTCAGTTTTCTCTCTAAAACTGTGAAATACTGCTCTAAAGCCAACCCCTCTCTCTATACCCCCAACATCCCCCCATCACTGGGGAAGAGGGGGCCAGGCCCCCACACCGCTTCTCTACCCTAACCACTGGGTGTGGGCTTTCCTAGAGAGCAGGGGAGAAAGGAGGCTCTTTGCAGGGGGCAGGGAAGGGACTCCCCCCAGCTCCTGTTGTGTGGTGCTCCCCTCTTTCCTCCCCCAAGGATTGGAGGGTACTGGTCTGAGAGACTGGGGGAAAAGGAGAGGAGCCAGGCAAGATGCACTCCCCACTCCCCTCCCCTCCCTAGGCTTACAAAATAAGCTCGGTCCCTTCCTCCACCATAGCAGAGCTGATGCCTCTCCCCTCCCCCACCACATCAGGTCTAGCCTCCCCTTTCCCTGGGGACCCTGCCCTGTACCCACTGTGAATGGGATAGCAACAGGGGGGGAAGGGGAGTGGGGGGCTCAGAAACACTGACCTCGCTTGCTCCTACCCCAGCCTCACAGCCACCAGCAATCCTTTTTTCCCCCTCCCTGGGCTGGGGCAGTGGCCACATTTCCCCCCCTCCACCGCCTTTCACACACTGCAGACAAAGACCCCCGAGTTCCTGAGTCATCATCTCTCTTACAAACTGGCCTCTTCTACTCACCCCCTACTTGCATCTCCCCCTCCCCTTATTCCTGTCCCCTCCTGCAGGGCGGGCATCTGCTGGGGTGGGGTGTCCTTCCCTCTCCCTCCCAGGATTGGGAGAGCTGGCCCTGCCTGCCTCTCCACAGGGGTCTGGGGATGGTTTGGGGAGAGGGTGTGGACCCCT
This sequence comes from Sminthopsis crassicaudata, assembly GCF_048593235.1. NCBI lineage: Eukaryota > Metazoa > Chordata > Mammalia > Dasyuromorphia > Dasyuridae > Sminthopsis > Sminthopsis crassicaudata. The sequence goes on from NC_133620.1 coordinate 351,087,498, forward strand.
TCAATGCTCCCCTCACTTCCGGGCAGGCTCCCTCCTCTCCCCCAGGGAGCCCAACCTGGTGCAGCTGTTACTGTTGAACTTTCCATTGAGATCTACTGGATAAAGAATAAAATTATATTTATTCTATACATGCCTCAGAGCCTTGCTCCCTACAGCCTGTATCCACAAAAGTCCTTTGGGGCCTGGGCCCCCAGAATTCGGGCTCAGGCTTTGCTGCATGTTTGATTTTCCATTAAGTTTCTGGGCTGAATGTGGGAGTTAATGATTTAATGGGGCCAGGTCCCTGTGTATGTACTTTAACTCTGATCGGAGTAGGTCTATATCCTTTCAACGTTTCCTGCCTGTCCCTTTCACTTGTTTGGGATCCTGGATTAGGGGGAATTGGGAGGACTCAGAGAAATAGGGTGGTAGGGGCAGCTAATAGCACCAAATAGATCACAGGCCTTGCAGCCTGCAGAATCTGAGTTCAAATCCAGCCTCAAAACACTAGCAGTGTGACCCTGGGCAGATTACTTAACTCCTATTGCCTCAAAAAAAAAAGGGGGGGGCAGTACACATTTTCCCAGAGTTTCCTGGGGAAGTGCCTTTTCATAGCTACCCTGTACTGGGTCTCTCAGTCTGATGAAAAAACACCATTGGGAAGTGGGGGCATGGAGCTTGGGGTCCCGATTATACCTGAGCAGGGAAGTGTGGGAAGTGTATGTACAATGATTATTTTGTGCAAGGAGACTGTGAAAAGGAGAAAGTTTAGGGTCAGTGTGTGGTCTCGGGTTGGGTTAAGGAAAGAGGAAGAAGCCCTTGGGTGGCAGGAGCAAGTTTTAAGAGGAGGAACCCATGGGTCCTCCAGGTAGATCTCTGCCCTTTACCACGGGCCTTTCTCCACCTTAGGCCCTGCCCTTTTAAAATTCCCTAGGACCAGGTCTGACTTTCCTTGTGTCCTTTAGGGGGACTTTCATGGGATGGGGGTACCCAGAGATTAGTTGGAGGGGAGTATTTTTCTTTGAGGAACATTGCTTGATGTAGCTCCTCTGGATTCCCTCTGAGGAATGATGCCCTGGGAATTGGGAGTGATCCTGGAATGATACTTTTCATTTTACAGAGGAAGAAACCGAGGGAAAAGAGGAGGAATTGTGTAACTTAGTTACTTAGGGCTTGGGGGGGACTTAAGTCTGTAGTCATTGCAGCAGCCAGTTGATCTGAGCCGGTGAGACGGAGGCAACGCGGAGCCTTCGCTTGGAAAAGAGTGGATGCTTTGGGTGGCAGGGAAGTGCTTTCCTTGCTGTGTTCTTGGAGAAAAGGGGAGGGAGCAGTAGTAAAGGGCCTGCTAGTCCTCCCCGGCCCTCAGGGGCAGAGAAGGGCAGGCTCTCTGGGCCCATTCAAGGTCTGCCTGTGGGGGCTGCTCCCTTACCCATTGTAGCCGCCGGATGGCAGCAGCGGCCCACCAGCCAGCATCCGTCTTGCCTCCGATGTCTTCCCTCCCTGTCTCTGCATCCTGGCCATCCTGAGCTAGTCACTGTATCCCCCAGACCCGCAGCACATTGTCTCCTACTTTTCCTCCCACCTTGTCACCTTGCCCCTTACTCATTTAGAGGAAAGGGCTCAGTCTGTGCCCACTGTACTAGGCCAGAAGGTGAGAGAGCAGAGATTTCCTGTTGTGGCTCTTCCCCTCTGAGGTTAGTGTTGTCCTGGGAGAGTCAGCATCCCCCACCCTCTCCACTCCCCACCTCAGTTATTCTTCTTCCCCTCTCTTCCTGTTTGGACCCTTATCTGCACAGGGCAGCTGGGGAGGGGCGCTCTTTCCTGCTGTGACTGGGTAACCTGATTTTGGTCACAGGTGGGTAGGAGGAGTTGGGATCTGGGTCATATATCATGCACACACGCAAGTGTGACCAATGATAGATAGGTTTAGAGATGAGAAAGACCTCACTTAGAAGCCATCTACAAGGCACACCCCTCATTTTGTAGATAAAAAACTTGAGGGTTAGAGAGGCAAAGGGTCACATAGTGAGTGTCTAAGGTGGGGCTTGAACCCAGCTTTTCCTGACTCCCATGTCCAGTGCCCATATTATGTCATGCTACCTTCTGCTGCCCCAAACGACTTGCCCTCTTTAGGTGGAAAAGATTAGAGCTGGGATTTGAAGATGGTTCCAGTTAGTGGGCACCTAGGTGACACCATAGAGCACCGAGTGCCGAACCTGGCATTCAACAGCTGTGTGACCCTGGCCAAGTCACTTAACCCTGTTTGCCTCAGTTTCCTCATCTGTCAAATGATCAGGAGGAAGAAATAGTTAACCACTTTTAGACAGACAAGGTGAAAGCATTGAATCTTTGACTCCAAATATAGCCCTCTATTGACTGTAACAATTTAGGAGGGAGGAGAAAACATGGAACTGAACCCACAGAGAGAAGAGCAAATGCATTTGCAGCTAAGGAATAAGCAGATAGAGTGGGGTTGTAAAGAGAGGAACAATACTGTGAGTTTCCCTTCCCCGTGTGTGGAAGAGAGACTGGGTTTTGGTAAATGGGCACCCTCAACAGGGCACCATGCAGTGTGAGGTATGCCCTACCTCTCTTTCCAGCTCTGCCTGCTTTGCTAATGGGAGAAGGGATGAGTTGATGTATTGGGTCTCTGGGGTTGGATGAAAGCTGGCAGTCACATCATCCTGCTCTGCTTGAGGCTCTGAGTATGTTAAAGACATGTGCCAGGTACCAGGCACAAGCCCACACGATAACCCTAAGGTCACAAAACAAGAAATGCAGAGTCCAGTAACACTGACCACAAATCACCATTACTGCTGTGATCTACAAGATAACCAGCAGCCTGTTCACCCGCTTCCTCCCCCTTCTCCATACTTCCAGGAGTTCTACACATGTAATCCCCAATGTAAGCAGGCTTCTTGCCTTCTGGAGCTACCTGGGTGGACAATGGGGAGTTTCAGTGTTTCCCTCTAAGCTTTCTCTCCCGTTGACTCAAAGTGCTGGTTCTTGGCTGAGGGAAGATGGATTAGTTACAACCATAGATTGGTGGAGCCAGAAAGAACCTTAAATACCCTTCCCCATTATTAGGTAGAGGAGGAAGCTCACACTCAGATGAAAGTGAAGGGCTCAAGATCACACTACACATGGGAGACAAGATCTGAACTAAATGCAGGTTTCCTGGCTTTTTACCCAGGATCCTTTTTACCCAGCCACGTGCTTCCTGCTTTTGATCTTCCAGAGCAGAGGTTGACCTGTTCCCACATCTTCATTCCCCTTCCCCACAGATTCCCCCATCTGAGAGCTTCTTTAGATGGCGAGGTCCTCTCTGACCATGGACAATGAGGACTTGCTTCTGCTGCTGCTGCCCTCACTGCCAGGACTCTGCTGCAGCTTGTGGGCATAGGCAGGTGGGGCATCCAGAGCAGGACCCAGTGGAGAGGCCCTTCTTGGTGAGGAGAGAGGCAGCAGAAGCTTCTGGGCTTCTTCCTGCTCCTGGTTACAATGGTTGTCTTTCTCAAGTGTTCCCCCCTTGCCTGACCACAGGAGATTTTTGTCCCGGCTCCGTCGCCCTTTCCAGAAGAGGTGGAGTAGCTCGACCACACTGAGGAGGGTTGAGAGAAGGCCCACCGCAAAGTAGAAGACCACAAAGACTGTCTTTTCTGTGGGCCGGCTGACAAAGCAGTCCACCGTGTGGGGGCAAGGGGTCTGGGTGCACAGAAAATGGGGTGCCACCTGGAAGCCGTACAGCAGCGTCTGCCCCGTCAGGAAGCCGAGCTCGGCCAGCAGACGCAGTGCTACACTCAGCAGGTAGCAGTGGCGGGCCCGGGGACCTGCCAGGTTCTGCCCGTGGCCGCCATCCCCTTCCTCTTGCTCCCTCTCGCCATCCCCTTGGGGTCCGGGGCACTTGCTGGCTTGGTGCATGGAGTATATGACAAACAGCACGGGAGGAGCAGAGAGCAGCAGGATGTGGAAGAGCCAGAAGCGGTAATGGGAGATGGGGAAGGCACGGTCATAGCAAGCCTGGCGACACCCGGGCTGCAGCGTGTTGCACACGAACTCCTCCTGCTCATCCTCGAACACGGCACCTCCCACTGTGGCCAGGACCAGGATTCGGAAAATCAGCATCACTACCAGCCACAGGCGGCCCACCAGGGGAGACTGCAGCTGCACCGAGTCCAGCAGGGAGCCCAGGAAAGCCCATTCCCCCATGGCAGCACTGGGTACCCTGAGGATGGGAGGGAGAGTCTGCTTAGAACGGCTGGAGCGGGAGACTTCGTCCCTAAGTCCCCCCCAACTCACACAGTGCACAGTTCCCAAGCTCTCCCCTCTCCCGAAAGCCCAGAAAGATAGTGCGATTCAATTTATCAGGTGTTTTTAGGCCGGGTTTACCAACTCACCCCAGAATCCCTTTCTCTTTCACTCCTATTCCCTTTCCCCATCTAACAGTGCTAAGAACAAAAATTCCAGCCCAGGGTTGGAGTGTAGAGGGACAATGATGTTGACAGATGGTGATACTGACACTTGTCCCAAACCAGGATGCCCTTCACATTCCCCCAGCCCCAGCCCTTTTCCCCAATATCCCCTGTCCCCAGTCTTTCCTCTTGGAATCTCCTAGTTATAATGTGTTCTTTCTATTTCCCCTATTCTCACTTCCCCTTCTCCCCCAATTCCAGCTTCCTCATCCCCATCTGTCTAACTATCCCAGTGCCTGGCTGGGGGGCCCTGGATCACCAAGCTCTCCATCTCTTCTTGGGTCCATCCCACACTTTCAGATTTAATTTTCCTGGACTTTCATCAAGTAATGTAATACCCTCCCCATCTAACCCTCCCCCAGATGCCCCGCTTCTGCTTACCAAGCAGCTGTAGCTCCCTGAGCTAAGGCGGTCAGGGACCTGGAGAGCAGGAGCC
>NC_133620.1:351094884-351194884 GCF_048593235.1 Sminthopsis crassicaudata
TTTCGGATCTCTTTCTATGTAATTGCTTTCTTTTGCTTATTTAAAATGTTTTATTGATGCTCAGATCCCTTTCCTGAGTTCCTCCTATTTCTCATTTCTTTTAACTCAGTGACATTCCATTTACCATAATTTATTTAGTCAGTCCCCAGTGGATGGATATCTACTTGGCTCCAAACTCTCAGCTTCCACAAAAAAAAAGCACCGCCATGAATATTCTGACACACATGGGACCCTTCTCTCTGTTTTTGATTTCTCTGGGGCATTTGTCTAGCTGTTGGAGCTCTGGGTTAAAGGGGCAAAAGATTCTTAAGTAAAGGGTCGTGGGATGAAGCTCTAAGCTGGATTGCTGATGAGTAGAAAAAAACACGGGATTGGAAGCAAACTAAGACCTGGGTTCTCAGCCTTGCTCTATCTAACAGATGAGGTTTGATAAGTCACTTCTGCTCTGTGTGCCTCAGTTTCCCCATCAATAATTAGATAATTAGACTAAGGTGTAGCTTTGAATCTATAAACTCTAAACTCCCATGGTTTGTGATTCTGTGGAATGACTCTTTTTACATTTTTTAAAAATGTTTCTTGAGCCCATAAGCACTGTTCTGTTGCCTAATATTCAGGGCAAGAGTGGCTACCCAAGAGATTTAGAATGGGGTGGGGCTGGTATTTCCTTTCAGCTGTTATTCCCCATTTGGGTAGAAGTTGATTTATTACTCAGCTGTCCCTTCCATCCTTGGTGCTCCTGCCTTCTGTTCAGGGATTCATTTTCTAGACAGAGTTCCCTAGCAAGAATCCCAGCCTGACCTCCCACAGAATCAAGGAAAATGTGGTTAGCCCCCCATCATGGCCTAGGTCACTTCCTCCCCCACTGGAGAGGTGCCATCATACAGTGGAAGGAGGCCTGGGGGTTGGTACAATGGATAGAGTACCTGTCCAGGAGAACCTGTGTTCAAATCCACCTCAGGCCCTTGACACTCACTCAATAACTGTGTGACCCTACATGGGCCACTTAAGCCATGTTGTCCCTAAAGGGGGAAAAAAGGAAAAAGCCCTGGATTTGCTGTTAGAAAACTAGGCTTTGAATCCTGACCTTAACCCTGAGTATCTGAGGAATCTTGGGCAATTCATTAATTACAATTTTATAGACCTCAGTTTCCTCAATTAGAAAGAGAAGTTGGATTAAATCATAGATTTTGATTAGAAATGACTTTAGAGATCATTTTATCTACCAGGGTTTCTTAATCATTTTTTGTGTCATGACTCTTTGGCAATCTGGTGAAACCTATGGACTCGTTCTCAGAAAAATATTTTAAAAAATATATATATATATATAAAGTACATAGGATTGCCACAAATTCTATTGAAATTAGTTGTCAACATGAAAAAGAAAGTTCATGGACCCAAGTTTAGGAATTCTGGATCCAGGTCATTCCATTCGTTTTATAGATGAGAAATCTAAGGTACAGACATCAGTGACTTGGCTAACATCTCACTGGTAGTGGGTAGGAAATCTGGGATTCAGGCCCAGATCTTCTGATTCCTTAGAATTGTTCTGATTCTGCCACTTTTCCCACGCATCCTGTGATTTCTGAGGTTCCCTTTTCAGCTCTGACTCTCTCATCTTGTGTTTTGCTGCTCCAGGCTCATCCCGCTCCCAATACTACTATTATAAACTGCTAGTCTATAATGGGCTGGCTTTTTGGATCCTTTTGGATGATTCTGTGACCTTTCTGCTGCCCCTGCACTGGGCTGGGAACCTGGGGCTTGGGCTGTGGAGGAAGGAGATGGGGGGGGGGGCAGGCAGAGGGAGGGTCTGGACCTGTATAAAATCCAGACATGGAAATCAAGGGCTGGAACTCGCTACACAAATAGGAAATGAGGGTGGGAGGAACTGCTGTCCCCCAGGCCCCATCCCCATCCTCAATAGACCTGGCCACTTGCTGTCATACATGTGATTTATATGGGCTCAATTTTAAACTGTTCAGAAATGCCCTCTTTCCACCCCAGGGCCCCAGGGCCCAACCCCTCCTACTCCCCCTGCCATTTCCTGCTATCTTGTGTCAGGTTGAACTGGCCCAGCCTGGAAAAACTCCTGACCAGACCCCACCCTTGGCTTCAGATAGAGGGGACTGGAAAGTGAAGGTGATGTTGGGGGCAGTGGTGGTGAGTGATGTTGAAGGTGTGACTATATAAATATTTTTATTATTTAAAAAATAATTTAATTTTATTTTTAACTTATAAAATTTATGTGACAATTTTGAATGTTATAAATGATAAATACAATAGAAATGATTAAATAAATGTATATAAATTGTATAATTGATATAATTATGTAAGATACAAAGTTTATATCATTTCTCTAAAATTTTATTTTACATTTTATTGTTTTAAATTATTATTTTCAATGAACATTTTCTCTCCTTTCTCCCTGTTGCCCCCTAAAAGAGATAATCAAGCAAAACTAATTCCCTATCTGGTTGTATCCAAAAATGTGTGCCTCATTCCATATCTTGAATCTATCACCCTCTGTCAGGAGGTGGATAGCATTCTTCTCTGTGTATAACTTTGTGAGATCCTGCCTCCCTCCTTATGCCTCCACGTTGCCTTTCCTGGTCCCCTATAATCTCTCATGGACAGAGACATCTCTAGGGCAGGAGACACTACAATCTTTAGGCAGGAAAGAAGCTGGGGCACCCCCAGTATCCCAGATTAGCTCAGACCTGGAGAGTGGGGGAGGTGTTGCTGACATTGGCCAGAGCCAGACTGGAGTTGGAGAGGACCAGCCCAGTGCCTCATCTGGCAAGTACTTGGACTTGGTCGAGAAGTTCCCAATCTGTCCTGGACTTCTTTTTAATCCCCAGTCCCAGACACTCTCCCCCATCACCTCCTCCACAGGCTGAGGAAACGCTTTCCCCTCTGACATACTCATGGACACATTTATACAGATTCAAATACTCTTGGTCACAACACTGCTTCTAATGTTGATTTAACTAACCAATCAAAGTGAAATTCAGGTTTTTTTTTTTGGTTTTTTTTTAATTAAGCTATGGATTCTGAACCTTTTTTTTTGGTCATGGTTCCCTTCTGGTCTGGCAAAGGATTTCTCCTCCTACATAGATAGGTAGATAGATAGTATACACACACACACACATATATATGATAAAATACAATGGATTATAAAGGAAATCAATCATAGTTTAGTTTAGTTGTAAAAAAAAGTATAATTAAGGTCATACCTGGTTCTTTTCCACAATGCAGCGATTCAAGACAATTCCAATAGACTTAGTATGGAAAATGCCTTCTGAATCTAGGGAGGGAACTATGGAGACCTAATGTGGATAGAAGCACAGTATTTTCACTTTTGTTTGCTTTTTCTTTCTTGTGTTTTTTTTCTCCTTTTGATCTGATTTTTCTTGTACTATGTGGCAAATATGGAGATATTTTGAAAAGGATTATATATGAGATTAACCTATATGAGATTGCTTTCTATCTTGGAGAGAGATAGGGGTAAGAGAGAGGCAGAAAAAATTTGGAATTCAAAATATTACAAAAATGAATGTTGGAAACTATGTGTGTATTTAGAAAAATAAAATACTATTGAAGAAAAAAAAGAAACAAAATGAAGGTCACAGATTCCAGGTTCAAAATGACTAAAGAAGAGTCATTTCTAGATTTCTCCCTCCCACCTGCCCTGATTTTGCTGGTCATAATGTAGATAGGGCTTCAGTTCCCTCTTTGTTCTGTTTTTCCTTTTAAAGCTTCCAGGATCTGGGCCTGCCTACTTTCCCCTGACTTCTGCCATCCATTCTTTATTTTTGACCAGGATTTTTCTCCCCATTGGCTAACTTCAGGACAGAACTGAGATCCTGGGGGATTGTTTCTGTCTCCACTTATGAATTCATTGGGAGAAAATTCCTTCTCACCTAAAGAGCAGGAGGGTGCATTGGATGTTTCTATCTGGGGATACTGCATGTTCACACACCCAGGGAACTAAACCTGCCATTGTGAAGCTCCTTTCTGCATTTCTTTCTGTGATTTCTTTCTCTTCAACTCTTGGAGTTTGCTCAGCTCAAGTAGAATTGGATGGTTCAAGCCTATGAACTGGATCCAAAGCCAGATCAAAAGTTTCTTCATTGAGGAGACACAGGAAGGAGAGACTTCTTACCTACTCATGGGGATGTCAAGTTTGGTAGCTTAGAAAAAAATCTTTTTTTTTTTTTTTTTAAAGGACTGATCTTTCTCTAACTATCTATACTGGAGAAAGGTTCCTTCTTCCTTTTTGGGATCCTCATCTTGTCCTTTCTCCGGAACCTCCATATCAGGAATCTTCTTTACTAGAAATATCTGTTTCCCGCTCCCCACCCTCTTGTTACTTTGTTGATTAGTGCCTTTCTGTTTCTCATTTTAGGGATAGGAAACCAATCAGAAGCACCTCAGTAAGATATCATCGATACCTATAGTATATAAATTATTATTATTATTACTTTTTTTTTTTGAGGCTGGGGTTAAGTGACTTGCCCAGGGTCACACAGCTAGGAAGTGTTAAGTGTCTGAGACCAGATTTGAACTGAATTCAGGGCTGGTGCTCTATCCACTGCGCCACCTAGCTGCCCCCTAGTATATAAATTATAACCATACTTCTGGTCCTCTTCTGCATCCCTGCATAATCTTGGTGCCAGGTATTCTGTGTTTTTTGCTCCGAAGTGCTGAGAGCACCACCTAACCTGGTGCTAGGACAGGAGGTTTCTTTCCCTTTGCATCATCGATCCCCTTCCTTCTGCTAAGAATTTGAAGAGAATTGCTTGAGATCTGGGTTCATTAGAGATGGTTGTATTTTTGGCGTGATCCCATGTTATTATGAGCTAATGACAACACTTCAAGAATCCATAATTTTCCTGATGTAGGGGATGCCTTATTATTATTGTTATTATTATTATTATTATTATGAGATCAATTCATCTTAAACTCCATAGAAAGTCTTCAAGAGTTAATCTAACAAACGAGTTTAATTACTCTATGAGAAGCCTGAGTGGAGCTTCTCTAAACTTAGCTAAATTGGTCCTTTGATGCAGTTCATTTCTGGCCTTTCCCAATCTATCTTAATTCTACTAAATTCCCTCTGCTGATTAATCCTAGTTATCCTGTATTAAGTTTATTTGTACATAGTTGATTTTTAAAATTAATTAATGTATTTTAACATTAATTTTTAGCATTTTGATTTCCAAATTCTCTCCTTTCCTACCCATCGAGAAGGCAAGCAATATAAGATCAATTATGTGTATGAAGTCATGCAAAATATCCATATTAGCCAATATGTAGTTGTTTGCATGTTGTCCGCCCCCTTAGATTGGGTGCTTCTCAAAGGCAGGGACTTTGCCTTTCTTTGCATCCCCAAGAGCTTTGTGCATGATGCCTGGTTCATAGTGGGTACTTAATAAATACTTATTAACTGGCTGACCGAACTCCTGTAGAACATGCCTTTAAGAATCTAGAGTCATTCCCATGTCACATTGAGACTCCAGCGAAATAATATTATTCCATGCAAATTATGGGATGCTATGTTCTCTAAAGAATCAAAGTTGTGATTGATCCAACGGACAATAAAGAGAGAGACGATGGTGTAAATGAGCTCTCACTATATTACTAATGAGCTGCATAGAACATTGTCATTCATTATATGATTGGAAAAGAAGGTGGTCCAGCCCATGTGACAAACTGTAGTTTTGGTACCTACACCATGGTACCTATAGTATGCCAAAAGATATCCTGGGACAAAGACTCTCAGATTATCCAGTAGACTCTCATGGAGAAGATTGTTGGGAATACAGGGACAAAAATTGCACATGTATAAATTGTAATCTGCAGTGTTGGAGGTATACCTAGTAGAATGAGATTAAGGAGCTATTGAAACATTAATATTGATAGTTCACATTTGTATTCAACTTAAAACCCTCCCCCCTCCAAAGTCCCTTACACATGTTATTTCCCTGTAGGGAAATAGGCAGCTAGGTATAGCTAAGTAGCTAGAGTGCTAGGGTCTGGGGTCAGGACGACTTGAATTAAAATCTGGGAAAGTCATGTAAATTTCAGTCTAGCTCATTTTCCTCATCTGTAGAATGGGCATAGTAATAACAGGTTGTTATAAGAATAAAATGAATTAATATATATATGCATATATATATATTTGCAACCTTAAAGTGGTATATAGATGCTGCCTATTATTATTATTATTAATTATGTAATTTATTTTATAGTCAACTGGTATTTTTCCCATTGCATAAATGGAAAAAAAGAGAATCTGTAATGATGAAGTGACTGTTAATGAGTGACTGGGGCTAAGTGTCTTTTAGGATTGTCCTAGTACTTGGCTGTCCATGATAAACCTTAACACATAGAACTGACTAATCATGGTATAGTCTCAAGGTAGGCAAAGACTTTGTTCTAAGTTCATAAAAAGTTGAATTCTTGGAAGGAAGGGAAGGGAAAAGTGAAGTGCCATTATATCTCAGGGTCTGTCCAAAAACTGGAAATGATTTTGTCGTTCTGGGGCTTAGGTCCCTGTTGGGGGACCTAATAGATTGAAGCCAAATAGATTCTTACATTGGCCACGGCCCAGAAAAGCATGTCTCATTTTGTATCTCTCTATCAGGATGGTGATTAGTATATTTTATTGTCAGACCTCTGGAATTATTCTCTGAGAGTTGTTAAATGAAATTGAGGGAGGCCCTCAGTTAATTCCTTTGGACAAACTCATGGGAGGACGTGGGCAAAGGTAGCCAGAAGGGGTAGGTGTGATTGGACTGTGATCAATATTATTTGAAAGAATATCAAAATTGATGAGATCATAGATTCACTGAAGAACTTTGAGTTTCTAGCCTGGTCTCTCAACATGAGGAAAAACTATATTTAGTTGTTTTAGGAATTTTTCATTAAACTAGACCATGTAGTGAAGTAAGAGAAGTGATTTACTAGCAGATCTAAGTTAGATAATTGAAGCTACCTTTCTAAACAAAGTGACTGCTCTTACCTCACAAAACTTCTCTTTTTCCATTTCATCTGGACCCAAGCACATAAGGTTTGGATTAGTCCTGGGGAATCCTGGCCTCTAATAAGACAAGGTAGGCTCCCATTACTTAAACTTTTCAGTTTGTTAACTCCTAGACATGGGTGCTATGAGTTGATTCGCCTATGCTTAGGTAATGGATCACATCGAAGATTTCCCAAAAGGAGGGAGGTAATAGAAAGAATACACAGTATACAATATAAGTCACTTATGGGACAGATTTTTATCTCCTACACAAAAGAAATGCCGAACATAAAATATTGACAATGCACATTAACAGAACAACTTAAAACAGGATTCAGAAAATTAACTGCTGTTAGAATCTGCTGGGAGACATACTTAGATCTTGTTGGAACATAAAGCTATTTGTAAGATGGCTGAATGAACATTTTACAATTCACTTCTGTTCTGTACTAATAACCTTTTGTATATGTCTTCAGGTATAAAGGCCAAGAGTAGGTCAATCCTCTGGCTGATGTCTGTTTTCTCCAAGAGTGATGGAGTCTGGAGACTGTTTCTCTTTCTGCTATTTAGCTCTCCCTGGATTGGGATCCAGGATACACAGGTCTCTCAGATTCACAAAGGCACCTCCAAGATACATCCATCTCAGGATATCTGTCTGTTCACCTGAGGTCAGTAAAGAACAATCATAAAAAATGCAAATCCAACTAAGTTCAGGTTAACCTAAACAGAACATATTTTTTACATCCTATTTGCTTACTGATGCATGAAGGTCAGAGATGGGAATGGAAAGGTCAAATTACTTTTACTCCCATTCACTTCATAGAAAGTATCTCAAAACAGTCCTTATTTGAAGCAGAAAGGAAGAAAGAACTGAGCTTGGGGTCACACTCTCTTTATCTGATTTGTTTTTTGTTTTTTGTTTGAGACAGTTGGGGTTAAGTGATTACCCAGTTTCAGCATCTATTAAGTGTTGTGTCTGAAGTCAAATTTGAACTCAGGTCTTCCTGACTTCAGGGTCCTGCTCTATCCACTGTACCATCTAGCTACCCAAAGGATCATTCTCTTTACCCACTGCCATCGGCAATACTAAGTTTGTAGCCTTCTTGAAACATAAACCCTTCAGTGGTGATTTTTGTTGTTCAGTTTTTTTTTTTTATCCAACTCTTGACCCCATTTGGGGTTTTCCTGGCAAAGACACAGTGGTGGTTTTCCATTTTCTTTTCCAGCTTATTTTACAGATGAGGAAACGGAGGCAAACAGGGTTAAGTGACTTGCCCAGGATCACACGGAAAGTAAATTTCTGAGGCTGGATATGAACTCACGAATATAAGTCTTCCTGATTCCAAGTCCAGTGCACAATTCAAAACAAAAGACACTTAATTACATAGCATAGCAAAATAGACGACAAGGAAAAGTCTTTCCAGGCACATAGGGATATCCTTTTTCTCAGGGAAAGCACAACAGGGAGCATGAATAAAGAGAATTCATGTGGCCCAGGCAAAAATTTAGCCAGAACAGTACTTGCTCTTAAATTAGCATCTTTAATGGAAACCTCTGTCTTTGAAGCAACATCATGCTCCTCTGGGGGCCATCTCCAGTTTGTCCTGACCTGTCTTACTCAAATGACTCTGGAGAAGGGATGAGGTTGATGGTTTTGCACAGCCCTGCCTCACTTAAATTCAATTTACTTGCAAGGTAGAGATTTATGCCCTCCTGATGTCATTGGTTCTCTTTGAAAGGAGGACAAACAAGAAACACATTGCTTTTTTGCAGAGCCACTAATTTCACAGTAGTGTGTCTGTAAATGTTTAATGTCTATTTCTCCTAAAATTTTAAAAAATGTATTCAGGATGCACTTTAAAGTTCATCTGCATTATTAGCATCTTTGCCGTCAATTTTCTTAAGTCTAGACAATCAAAAAATCAATTAATCAAGTTTGATTTGTAGGGTTTGTAGCATTTACAATTTCTGAAGTGAAAATACTCACACACAATTTTGCAACCTGCTCTTGCAACCAGTTCCTGCTGGCTCCAGCATACCCTTGGTTGCAATCTGCGAATCATCTCCCCTAGTACCTACCTGTCTTTTCTGATATGTTGCCATCTGCCAATTTTATTATATGCCCTATGGCATCTTCCTGTATAGGGGATTAAAAAAAATAGTCATAGGGGCTATTTCAGCTATTTTTGTGATCTAGACCTCCCTTCACCTCAACCAGAGGCATTAACAGCTAGCTCAATAAAATTTTTAGGTATTTCAATCCATCTTTTAAATTATTCTTCTTCCTTCCGCCATCCAGTCCCACTTTGTCTCTTGGGCACTCAATCAAAAATTTCTTTCTGAGCTAGGTATCTAAAATTCCTTTAACTCATATCATATTTCTGGATCAGTTGCTTGATTTCTTCAAATCATAAGAACCCTACATTTAGCAAATGTTAGACTGGTGACCCTTGCCAGTAATCAAATTGCTATCTATCTTCTACTAGAATAATTAAAAAGTGGCTTTTAAAGATATTTTATATTTTCTTTTTTCCTAATTACATGTAGAAACAATTTTAAACATTTGTTGTCTTAAATTTTGAGTTTCAAATTCTCTCTTTCTTGAAGGCAAGCAATTGGTTATAGATTATATATGTACAGGCATGCAAATCCTATGTTGGGCATATCACAAAAGGAAACACAGACCAAGCCAAAAAAAAAAAAAGAATAAAGAACTTTTTTTTTTTTTTAAATGTATGCTTTAATCTGCATTCAGACACCATGAGTTCTTGCTCTGGAGGTAGGTAACATTTTTCATCATAAGTCCTTTAGATTTGTCTTGGATCATTATATTTCTGAGAATAGCTAAGTCATTCACAGTTGATAATTGTATAATATTGTTGTTAATGTGTACAATGTTTTCCTGGTTCTGTTCACTTCAGTTTGTACCAGTTCATCTAAGTCTTCCCAGATTTTTCTGAAATTATCATTTATTTTTTTATAATAGATTTTTATTTTCAAAATACATGCAAAAATAATTTTCAACATTCATCCTTGCAAAACTTTGTGTTCCATATTTTTCTCCTTACCTCCCTCCTTACTTCCCCCCTCCCCTAAACATTGAATAATCCAATATAGGTTAAACATGTGAAATTCTTCTAAACATATTTCCACATTTATCATGCTACACAAGAAAAATCAAATCAAAAAGGGGGAAAAGTGATAGAGAAAAAAACAAGCAAGCAAAACAACAACAAAAAAGGTGAAAATACTACATTGTGATCCACATTGAGTACTCATAGCTCTCTCTCTGGAGGCAGATGGCTCTCTTCATCATAAGTCTATTAGAATTGGCCTGAATGGTCTCATTGTTGAAAAAAGCCAAGTCCATCCCAATTATTGGTCATCATTTCTTATAGCACAGTGATATTCCATTACAATAAATCTGTTCAACTATTCCTCAATTAATGGGTTTTTCCTCAACTTCCAATTCTTGTCACTACCAAAAAAGCTGCTATAAACATTTTTGTATATGGTCACTTTCCTTCTTTTGAAAGTTTACTTTAAATCTTTTTGGATTACAGATTAAGTAGTGCTATTGCTGGGTTAAAGAATATGCATAGTTTTATAGCCCTTTAGACATAGTTCCAAATTGCTCTCTAAAATGTTTGCATCAGTTCACAATTCCAACAACAATGCATTAATATCCCAAATTTTCCACATTCTCTCCAATATTTGTTATTTTCTTTGTCTGCATTTTTAGCCAATCTGATAGTACTAAGGTGATTCCTCAAAGTTGTTTTAACTTATATTTATCTGATTAATAGATATTTAGAGCATTTTTTCATGTGACTATATTTTAGCTCTAGCTTCTTCTTTTGAAAACCATCTTTGACCATTATAATGACATATTCTTATGAATTTGTCTCAGTTCCTTATGTATTTGAGAGATGAGGTCTTTATCAGAGACTTGCTACAAAAAAAAATTTCCCCCGGTTTTCTGCTTTCCTTCTAATCTTGGCAGCATTAGTTTTATTTGTGCAAAACCATTTTACTGCAATGTAACCCAAATTACCCATTTTAACTCTCCTAATGCTCTCTGATCTCATTTGGTCATAAATTCTTCTTTTATCTATGGATCTGAAAGTAAAATATTCCATGCTCCCTACTTTGCTTATGATATCACCCTTTAATGTTTAAATCATGTACCCATTTTGATCTTAATATATAGCGTGAGATATTGGTCTATACTTAATTTCTGTTAAACTGCTGTTCAGTTTCCCCAGAAATTTTTGTCAAATAATGATGTCTTGTCCTCAAAGTTTTGATCTTTGCATCGATCAGACACTAACTTACTATAGTCAAATTCTACATATTGTATATCTGATTTGTTCCACTGATTCACCACTCTATTTCTCAGCCAGTAGTAGATTGTTTTGATGATACTGTTTTGTAATATAGCTTCAGATCTGCTCCTGCTAGGCTATCTTCCTTTACACTTATTTTTTCATTGATTCCCTTGATTTTTTTTTTTTTGTTCTTCCAGGTGAATTTTTAATTATTATTTGTTAGCTGTATAAAATAATCTTTTTTTGCTGTTTGATTAGTATGACTCTAAATAAGTACATTTATTTAGGTAGAATTGTCATTTTTATTGTATTGGCTTGGCTTACCCATGAATAATTGACATCTCTCCAACTGTTTAGATATGACTTTTTTTGTATGAAAAGTGTTTTGTAATTGTGTTCATATAATTCCTGGATTTATTTGGGCAGATAGACTCCTAAGTATTTTGTATTCACAATTTAAACAGTGAGTTTTTAAAGCCATATTTGATGCAAGAGAAGAACAAAGGAGGACAGTGGACTACTAATTGTGGTAGATGATATGACAATATATAAATAATGGAGAGAAAGTAGAACTGCTTATTTCATTTTGCTTGTTTTTTCTTTCAAAGACAATGGTCTTTGGAGTGGAAAAAATAGGAGAAAGTTGTTGGCAATGACTAAAGCAGAAGATAAATGAGGAGATATCAAGAAAGTTCATAGCTATCCTGTTAGTTCAAGTCATCAGGTAGAGTCAAACGATATGTGAAAGACCTAAAACAAACAACAAAAAACTCTTGCAACTATTATGAGAGAATTGTATATGAAAATTGTGAATCTCCATTACACAAAACTTACTTTTAAAATAGGTGTAATGGAGATTAGCCAATAAAGGGCCCAGTTCTTACATTTGCTTTTTTATACTCTGTATGATTGATATTAGTTCTCACAGAAGTTTGGTGAGCCTGATTCTGGAAATGATCCTTACTCTTGTTTTAGAGCCTGCACAGGTATTGTGTTTCCTTTTAGTATATCATGGAATTGCCATGGGAAACTTTTTTAATTGGCTTTCCCAAGAACTGAATGTGTATATAAAAAGACACATGAAATATTTTTCTACATGGAGCCTTTTAAGTGAAGGGTAAGAAAAGTTGTGGACTTGGCGGTGGAAAGAGAGAGAGGGTCAGTAGTAATGGCAGTCATTATTACAGTTTCTTAGTGCCCCTGTAATATGGCCATAAAGACATGACTTCTATGTTTTTATGTTACCATTGGGTCTATTTTTTCTTGATCTTAGACGAATGAGTTTCAGAAAGAGAATGGATTAAATTATGATATTGTAAGTTTCAAAAGCAGAGTTTTGACCCAGCAGCCTACAAAGCAAGGTTGGGACTCAATTATTGACTACGCCACTCTGAGGAATTTATTTGGTGAAAGGAATATAGTCAGCAGCTTAGGGTCCACTCTCCTCAGGGACAAAATTGGTAGAACAGAGTGCTTCTGGTCTTGCATGCTTTTGTACTTTGGGTCTTGTTTTATTTTCTCAGTAAAATGTCTTTCTAAAAATTAATCAGTGTTAATTAATTAATATTGGCAAGAAATTAGTCAGTTGATTCTATGATGTGGAATTATATTAATTGGGGAGAACATCCTAGATGGGGGAATTATGAAGAATATTACTGGAAAGGAATCTCTAAACCTTCAGGGTTAAATTGTAAAACTCTAAGGGATGGGAATCTTGCTCTGATAGCCTACTAGTTGAAGTGTGTGTTGGAAGAGTGAGCCCACAGCTTTTATGTACTTACATATAAAATAAATTCAACACATAGTTTTTAAAATTGTCCTGTTTATCTTTGATTCTTTCTGGTCCTCTCTATTTGTATTTTATTATCCAGCAATACAATTATTAAAATACCCAAATACCCAAAAGCTAAGGAAAGGGGTGGGGGAAGTGTGTTTCCTTTTGCCACAGTGTACCTTAAAGATGTGGCTAACTAAAAGGGTAGTAAGGGGGCAGGGAGCACCTTCATATTTGTGCTGTTTGAATTTAGAAAGAGATTTGATCAAGAATTCATCCACAAGTTGATTAGTTGTCACAGAGTTAAAGACTTCACTGCTGGTATTTAGAACTGTGAACATGAGAAAGTAAATCAGCCTCAATTGGTTTTAATGAGTGCCTGGGCTGAGTGTCTATACTATGTAAACTTGAGATTTCCTCATTCTGAATTAGTTATTTTATTTTATTTTTTTTTACACTTAATGGTCAAGGGAAAGTGTATTATAGGAATGATCCACTACCTACGAGGATTACTAGAAGAAAACATGGTAGAGTTTAGAGTAGAATATCCCATTTATAAGTTTTAGTATATATATATAATGATTCCCTTCCTCATTACTACTGATTTATAAAGGATATGTTCTGATATTTCCTCATAAAAGACCAGATGGTATTAATTAATTAATTAATCTTTAGCTTTCACTGTAGTTTCTTATATATTGGTATTGTTAAATCATTTCAATTATGTCAAATTCTTTGTGACCTCATTTGGGGTTTTCTTGGCAAAGATACTGGAGTGGTTTGTCATTTCCTTCTCTGGCTCATTTTACAGATAAGGAAACTGAGGCAAATAGGGTTAAGTGCCTTGTTCAAGATCACACAGCTAGTAAGTGTGTGAGGCCATGAAGAGGAGTCTTCCCAATTCCAAACACAGTGCTTTATCCACTGTACCACCTTGCTGCTCCTTTTTATATATTATTTACTGAATAAATCAGAAAAAGATATTTCTCTATAAACTTCCACTTTTCTCTCTTTTTCATTCCTTTTTTCCCCACATACTCTAATCTCATAGGGTTAAATAAATATGAAAGTTACTGACTATGCAATTTATTAATTAATCCTGGGATTTCAAGACCATACTATTTGAAGGGGGAAAAATGAATCTCTTGGGGTTGTGACTACAGAAAGCTACCAGGAAGCCTTCTCTTTCTGAACTATTTTTTTCTTATGGTTGAATAAGATATAGGAACTGTTCTTGCAAAAATCTTGAATTTCTCCACTTGAAACAGTTTAGAAATAGGGAGTTAATTTAGGGGAATGGGATAGCAGGGTTATAAAGGAGAAGGGCTAAAAATTCAGGTTGAACCCTGTTCCATCCCAGAGGGAAGGAGAAAGAGTTGTGTATCTCCTTCTCTAACAACCTTTTACAAAAATTTTATTGATTCCTTTTTAAAAAAAAATCATAGTTATTTCAGGATTCTTCTGGCATACACACACACACACACACACACACACACACACACACACACACACACAATTAAAACAAACCTTATTAACCAAGAAAACTACTTAGGCAAAAACATTGGATAGTTAATTGTATCTGCAAGAGTATGTAGAACATTTTTTGCCCAAATCCCCTACTTTTCTGATGAAGGAGAGATATATGCTTCATTGCCATCTCATCTCTAGTGTTTTTCAAAGTTTAGCTCAAGCCCTATCTTCTCCATTGGGTCTTTTCCTGATTTGTCCAGTTTGCTGGTATTCTTTGCAATACTGTCCCTTATCTAGTGTACTTATTTTTCATATATTTTATATTTATTTAAGGAGTACATGCTTTCCTAAACAGAATGCAAATTTCCTGAGGCAGAGACTCTTTCAGATTTGTCTTTGTATTCTAAATATCTTGCAATATAGTGCTTGGCACATAGATATTTTAATAAATTTTCATTGACTGATAGATAATATCATATCGTTGCCAACCAGAGACTTCAAGAAGAGAAGAGGTATCTCCTTGTGACCAGAAACTCTCCTTCTGTGACAGGAACAAGATTAAAATGTAATTGGGAAAATAAATAAAAATACAGTAGAACGTAGACAATGCTGATATGTGGTTTTCTAAATCAATATATGATTCATTTTGTTGATGTTGTCCAGTTGTGTCTGAGGTGACTCTGTATGGAGTGTTCTTGACAAAGATACTAGAGTAGTTTGCCATTTCTTTTTCTAGCTCATTTTACAGATGAGGCAAACAGGGCAAAATGATTTGCTCAGGGTCACCCAAGTAGTGTCTGAGACTGAATTTGAACTCAGATCTTCTGACTCCAAGTGCAACCCTCTATGCACTCTAACACTTAGCTGCCCATATGTGGGCCATAGGGATCTTTATGAATGGTAGTGCCCATGTTTTAATTTGAATTTAATACCACAGACTTAGAAGGATATCTATGGGAAGGAAGACGTAGAAAAAGAGGGGCTCTTGGTATAAAATGAGATCTGATATTCTTATTTCTCTTTTGTTTCTTCCCTTTTCCAAATCTGGAGCTGTTTAAACAGCCCTTTTTCCCCTTTCCATTGTCCTTGAAAGATGGAAGGGAGGATGTGAGAGATGGGGATCAGATATGAAAGAGAGAGAAAGAGAGAGGGAGAGGAAGAGGAAGTGGGACAGGGACAGGGAGAAGAACAGGGAGAGAGACAGTGAGAGGGGCAGGAAGAGGGACAAGGATAGGTAGGGAGGGAGATTAATTCCCTAATGTACTCTCAAAATCCCAGAATCCCAGAAGTTAGGGATCTCAGAAGCCAGCTATTAGCCCAACCTAAATTAGGGGTCAGCATATTATCCCTCTGCAGACCAAATTTTGCCTATGACCTGTTTCTATGAAAAATTCTCATCTCCATCCCTTTGTACTCCCTCTCCAGGCAGTCTGGAATGCTTCGCCTTAGTATCTTCTGTTTGGCCCCAGAGGGCAGAACTAGAGTTGCAAAGAATCATATTTAGGTTTGAAATCAGGAAAAGCTTTCTAAAAATCAGAACTGTTCAAAATTGGAATGAGCTGCTTTTTTTTTTTTTAATTATAGCTTTTTATTTACAAGATATATACATGGGTAATTTTCCAGTATTGACAATTGCCAAACCTTTTGTTCTAATTTTTCCCCTCCTTCCCCATCCCCATCCCGATGGCAGGTTGACCAATACATGTTAAATAGGTTAAAGTATAAGTTAAATACAATACATGTATATGTATATATATATATATATATATGTATATATGTTCAAACAGTTGTTTTGCTGTACAAAAAGAATCGGACTTTGAAACAGTGTTCAATTAGCCTGTGAAGGAAACCAAAAATGCAGGCGGACAAAAATAGAGGGATAGGGAATTCTATGTTGTGGTTCACACTCATTTCCCAGAGTTCTTTCTCTGGGTGTAGCTGGTTCAGTTCATCACTGCTCTATTGGAACTGGTTTGGATCATCTCCTTGTTGAAGAGGGCCTCGTCCATCAGAATTGATCATCATACATATTGTTGTTGAAGTGTATAATGATCTCCTGGTCCTGCTGGAATGAGCTACTTGCAGAAGGTGGTGATTTTCTGAGCAGAAGCTGGATGATACTTTCAGGTATGTTACAATGGGCATTCCTTTCAGATGAGAGTCAGCAATCCCAATCTGCAGTTATCCTACAAAAGCATTCCAGGAGTGGTTGTGTGTAAGAAACTGCAAGTAGGTCTATGTAGTTTAAGGAATTCAGATAGAATGAGTTGAGAAAAGTAAGAGGTTAAGAATATCAGAAAGGTAAGATAAGGTCAGGAAGTAAAGGGCTTTGAATGTCAAACAGGGGAGTTTATATTTGATCCTAGATAGAAGGGAACCATTGAGGTTGTTGAGCAGTGAGGCTGATGCAATCTAGAGAATGAGAAGGAGGGAGCAGTTAACTGTGTCAAAACCTGAAGAGAGGACAAAAAGATTTGAGAACAAAGAAAAGGACATTGGATTAAGCCATTAAGACTTTGTTAGCAACCTAGGTAAGAGCAGTTTCAGGCTGATTGGAAGGAACCAGATTAGAAGGGATTGAGAAGTGAGCAGAGAGACCTTAGTTCCTAGGATCATGTTGGGAAGTCAGTGGCCCTGATGGGATAGACCTTGATGGAACCATTGAAAGTAACTGATATTGTGGCTATCTTTGAGGATATTATATGAACTGTTTCAGAATCTCCTGGTATATACAGTTTGGAGAAGCCACCAAGCAACGTGTAATGCTTCCTTATACAAAGGCTTATGATGTGATTGCTCAAGTCTACACTGGAACTGAGATGATGGATAACATTTGTCATTTTCATTTTGCAACAGATTGAATTGGACTTAAAGCATCACAAAGATCCCTTCCCACAAAAAGAAATGATGGCACTAGAAGACTACATGGGGGCCTCATGCTATGCTTACTTTGGAGGAACAAATAAATAAATATCCAAGCTGAGATTCAGAAGTTACAGATGGAAGCTTCCCACATCATTATGGGCACCCTAGACCATGTCTTTAACCAGTGATCCTAGCTCTCTAATAGAGGGAAGCAGAGTCAAATGATTTGCCTAGGATCACACAACTAAGCAAGTGTCAGCCTATTGTTCTAGCCACTTAGCTGCCCCCTAAATGGCACGTATGGTTGTTCAGAGAGAACCAGCACTTCTGATGTGAGGAGCTTGTCAAGCCCTTTTCAGACTGTTCATCCACCTTTGGTGTACAGCTGGCATTTAGCTCTCATCTGTGGCTCAAGAAACTGTAACATGCACAGTGACCATGCTCCAGTAAACTATCTTGGCAGACAGGCAGAACCAAGTGGAGGGTAACCGATGATGGGCCATAAACCCATTGATGAATTCAGGGAATGTCTGCCCTCAGCATGTAAAGACTTCCCTCGTGGAACGGGCAAATGAGAACAATTTGTTCCAATTAGCCATAAACAGGCACAGCAGGGCACTTAGGGCTTGGTCAGACATTAAAGACATCAAGGTCGGTCACTGCAACCTGGGCCATGGCCAGTATTGCCGACTTTTGTCTTGTCGTTGGACTTCAGTGACTCTGGGAGAGAGAATGAGGCTGATCACTTTAGGCAACTCTGCCTCACTTATATCCGATTCATATGGGAAGGATGACAAACAATAACATCTCCTAAATATACCAAGATGTTGGTCTCAGATGAACTTGCTGAAATGTTAAGCTATAGTTTTAAGGATAAGATCTAGGAAATATTCCAGAAATGCAGAGGGTAACACTGAGATGATTCTCTTGTTGACCACTATGCCTTCAGATGGACTAGAAGTGATCCAGAAGTTTATAAGGAATCTTACCAGGAATCTAGTTAAGAAAGAGGAGCTCATTTTGAAAGGATCTTGTCAGCATTACATAAATATGGATGAAATGCTGTTCTTTCTTCAATCAGTGGACTGGCTGATCAAGAGAATTCATGTCCATTTTACTGACTGTACAATGTATAGAGACACTAACCAAAAGGAACATGATCTAGTCATGGGGGAAGACTAGTAACCTATTGTTTAGAAGGACTGACTGGTGTGTGACAAGTTTCTTTGATTATTAATTAAGATCTTCCCATTAACTGGGAGGATTGTATTCATAGAATTGGCCAAGGAGGTACTTTGGTTTTAAGATATGGTGACAGAAGAGGACATGAAGACCCTTCAAAATGAGGAGACCTCAATGTGGCTGACCTCATGTAAGGAGCTTCCCCTTGGTGATGCAGTGGAGTCAAGTAGACTCACCTTTGTGAATTCAAATCCAGCCTCAGACTAGCTTTATGACCCTGGGCAAGTCACTTAACTCTGTTTACCTCAGTTAACTCATCTGTAAAATGAGCTGGAGAAGGAAATGGCAAAACTATTCCAGTCTTTGCCACGAAAATCCCAAATGGGATCAAGAAGAATTCGTGCATGATTGACCAATAACCTGCTCCCTAGGATGGTGGGAAAATGAGGAAAGCAAAAATGGATGGGCACCTTTGTCATCATCCCCCAATTTTTTTTACTTTGAATAAATATCACTTTTTGAATGTAAGTGGGAGGGAATTAGAATCAAGCAGTATAGATGGTTTTGCTTTTCTAAAACATAGAAATGGATTGTTTGAAAGATTTAGTGTCTTCCATACAGGAAGGTTCTTTACAAATGTTATCATTACTTTATCCTTACAACAATCCTGGGTTATAAGTACTCTTATCATAGATGAGAAAACTGAGCCAAAAAGGTTAAATGGCTTGCCCAGGAGCTCACAGCCGGGAGCACAGTTTTCGGGGTCTCCTTCAGGTCTTCCTGATCCTGAGTGGTTCTCTATCCATTGGGCTACCTGGATGTCTCACAGAGGGAATTTAAGATCGAAAGATCTTAAAATGTTGCTTGTAGGTCACATTCAGGTATTTCTGTTACCATATTAAAATGCAATTCAGAAATATTTAACAAAATTTTAAAATACAATAAAACAGAAAAATTAATGTGGTTTTCTAAGTCAATATGCACTTGCAGGTATTCTCATAGACACTTTAGTGGCCCCATTTGTATTTTAACATTAATGGGACAATTGCCCCTAAAATAGGCAAAATTTACAAATGAGAAAAACCAGAAGCATAGCCAGAGGTATGAAATTACTTGGCTATACCAGAATTGGGGCTCAGAGCACATCCTTTGGGTCAAAAGTCAATGTGGTTTTTTTGTTGTTGTTGCACCATCCCTATTTATGGAGTTGGCAGAATGCCAACCTGAATTCCCCAAACTGAACTCCTGAAGATTTCAGAAGAATATTTCAAAATATTTTTCATCATTTCCCCTTTCTGGGCATCCTTTTCTGCATCTGCTGCATCTGCTGACTAGTTGGCCTTGGAAGTCTTTTCTAGTTCTAAGTCTATGATCCTCTGCTCCTTTCTAATTTTCTGTCCTAAGTGTACATCTTGGACTAAACATTACATCTATCTAATTAGGGCTTCTAAATCTTTTGTGTCTGATGGACTCCTTCTCAGAAGAATGTTTTAAAATTAATCTAAAAATACAAAGGAGTACAAAGAAAAACAATTACATTGAAATACAGTTATCAAAATATAAAACAAAACAAGTCACAGATTTCAGTTTAAGAACTCCAAGATAGGAACCAATATGCAAGAATAAGTCCTCTGGAAGGAAACAAATATTTAAGTGCCTATTAGGTGCCAAGCATTGGGCTAAGTGCTTTACTAAGATTATCTCATTTGATGCTCACAGCAGTCCTAGGAGGTAGTTGCTTTGTTTTAGCATTTATTATTATTATTATTATTATTATTTTTAATTTTAATTTTATTTTATAATTATAACTTTTTTT
Organism: Sminthopsis crassicaudata; assembly: GCF_048593235.1. Lineage (NCBI taxonomy): Eukaryota > Metazoa > Chordata > Mammalia > Dasyuromorphia > Dasyuridae > Sminthopsis > Sminthopsis crassicaudata. The sequence goes on from NC_133620.1 coordinate 351,115,341, forward strand.
TGACAGTACATATGCATGGGTAATTTTTTACAACATTATCCCTTGCACTTACTTCTATTCAGATTTTTTCCCTTCCTCCCCCAACCCCCTCCCCCAGAGGGCAAGAATCTTATATATGTTAAATATATTACAGTATATTCTAGATACAATATATGTGTGTAGAACCGAATTTCTTGTTGCACAGGAAGAATTGGATTCAGAAGGTAAAAATAACAGTTTACATTCATTTCCCAGTGTTCCTTTTCTGGATGTAGCTGGTTCTGTCCATCATTAATCAATTGGAATTGGATTTGCTCTTCTCTATGTTGAAGAAATCCACTTCCATCAGCATACATCCTCGTACAGTATCATTGTTGAAGTGTATAATGATCTTCTGGTTCTGTTCGTTTCACTCAGCATCAGTTGATGTAAGTCTCTCCAGGCCTCTCTGAATTCCTCCTGCTGGTCATTTCTTACAGAGCAATAATATTCCATAACATTCATATACCATAGTTTACCCAACCATTCTCCAATTGATGGACATCCATTCAGCATTTATTATTATGATGATGATGTTCATTATCTTGTCATTTTACAGTTGAGGAAAATGAGGTAGTCTAGATGTTAAATGACTGGCTCAGGATTTGAATTCATATCTTTCTGACTACATCTAGCTCTGTATCCACAGTATCACCTGGCTGCTATTGGAGATAGGAACACATCTTGTTCTTACATTTGGAAGTTGGGCTGCAGTGTGGTCCTTAGAGTGTAGAAATGTTCAGTAACATTTGTTGAGTAATCACTCAGCATCACAACAAAAAGGGAGTTTTTACATAAAAGCTTTTTTTTTTTTTTTTTTTTTTTTTTTTTACAAAAAGCTGGGGAAACTCAGACTCAGAGAGGTGAGAATTTTGTAGAAAAACCACAGGCTATAAGTTGTTGTTCAGTTATAGCCAATCCTTTGTGACTCCAATTGGGGTTTTCTTGGCAAAGATACCGGAGGGGTTTGCCCTTTCCTATAAAAGTTCATTTTATAGATGAGGAAACTGAGACAAAAAGGGTTAAATGACTTGCCCAGAGTCATATAGCTAGTAAGTGTCTGAAGGGAGAATGGAACCCATGAACTCATACTCTATCCACTGCACCACCTACCTGATATACCCACATCAAAGAGAGTGCTGAGCTCTGTGAGCAAAGAGGAATTGTAGTAGCTCAAAAGAAATGTGAAATGCCCAAATTTGGACAGTTCCACTCCAAATGGTCGCCTGACCTGTGGTAGAGCACAGTTGGACATTGTACTTTGACCCCAGCAAAGTGATACCATTTTGGTTTTCTTTTGAAAATAAAATACAATAGCAAGTCTTACATAGATAAATCTGTGATCCTGTCAGATGAGAACTTCCCCTTTGGTGTCAATTGCAACTCATCCATTTCTCCATTCCGGGCTTATCCATCTACTCCAGAAAATTGTCTGCAGGGGAGCCCCCTGGCATCCTGGGCAGGTGGGAGCGGGAGGGCGGTGTCCCTATCCTGTGGAGTCGACTAGTGAACAATGGCCCGCCAGGGCTGTTCTCCATTTACTATCAGTGTTACCTCCCTTTCAGGGCATGCTACTCTCCGATGCTATGTCAGCTCCTTCCAGTTGCAGAGATCTGAGACAATTATTTCAGCAAACAATTCAACAGACATTTAATACACTCTTCTACTCCATTGCCTTAGGGTCACAAAGACAAAAACAAAATAACCAGATTTTTATATGTGGTGGTTAGAACTCAGGAAAAAAAGTATCCCAGGAAAGAAGGAAGCCAGGTTGTCCGGGCAGCTGAATACCCTCCCTCTTATTACTTAACAGGTCCACCCCTCAGGTGGGCAGGGGTGGCAGTTTCTGTTCTGGCTACTGTCAGAGTCCACAATGACATTTATCAGCTGATCTCACCCTAAGAGAACCCACAGTCTTTCTAGCAGGGGGAGACAATCATAAGTTGCAGGTGCCTGATACTGTTTCCTTTAAATTACTCAACTGACTTTTAGGGAATTTTTTTTTTTTTGAGGAAGTTGTAAAAGGAAGGAGCTCTTTTCTGAAGAGAAAGAAGGAAGTGCTTAGCCCCCATTCTACTTTTCTTGACAGTTTGATGGCATGGGAGGAGGAAGGCAGCTACATGGCACAGCAGAGAAAGTCCTGGCCTTGAAGTCTGTTCTGAGTTCTTCAGATGCTTACTGAGCTGAGATCTGAACAAGTCATTGAACCTCAGGCTCATCTCTACTGTTTCCTCAAGATGAGTTTCCTCAAAATATGTATAGAAGAGTTGCACATGTTTAACATATATTGAATTACTTGCTATCTAGGGGAGAGAGTGGGGGGAAGGAAGGGGAAAAATTAGAACACAAGATTTTCTAAGGGTGAATGTTGAAAATTATCCATGTATATATTTTGAAAATTAAAAAAAAACCCTTTAATTTAAAAAAATATTAAAAAGATGAGTTTCCTTATCTGGAAAATGGTGATAGTATCATTATGAAGATCAATTGAGGTTATATATGTAAAGCACTTGGTAAACAAACCTTAAAAGGCTACATAATCTAGTTGTTTTTAGTTATAATTATTAAAATAGCTACCTCTAAGCATCGAACCTGAGTTCAAATACAGCCTCAGACACTACTATATTGGTGACCCTGCAACATCACTTTACCTGTTTACCTCAGTTTCTTCAATTATAAAATGGGATTATAACAGCATCTTCCTCATAGGGTTGTTGTGAAGATGAAATGATATATTTGTACAATGCTTAGCACAGTGTCTGGCACATAGTAGGTGCTATATTGTGCTTCTCCCTCCCCTTCTCCCCCATTCTCATTAAGAAAAGATTCTGTGCTCGCCATAATCCTGGGAAAACTTCAAGGGAAGAAATATTCCCAAGTCCCCATGTTGCAAATTATTCAGTTCTTTTGTTTGTCTTTGATAGTGTCTGGGAATTGCTCTTTCAAGAAGAAGAGCTGAATGATCAGATTACTAATGTAATTACTAATTACAAATGACAAAATCAAAGCTTCTGAGGGCTGTAAGCCGGAGGGATCTTAACACAAAGGATGATTTTATATTTTGATGGATGGGGGAACTTTACAGGTCACCCACAGCAAGCACCTGAGGAACTTTTGTGAACTGTGGTTTGCTGACCTTTCTTAGCAACAGGTATTGGATACCTTCCTGTCCTTGTTAATGGTCACCTGGAGCTCACCAGTGACACTGAGCTGCTTACCCTGTTTCCCACACTAATCTCCCTTTTTCTTGCCCTCAAAGACCTCCAAGGCTGGAGATGGGCTCAGTGTGACTGTCTCGATGCTGAGCCCTTTCAGGCCATACAAGGTTCCTGCTGCAGCAATGGACAACTCCTGTTTCTGGTCTGGATCTGGGATTCACCCGTATAGGAAACTGCTACAAAGGTGGCTCCCTCTCCTGAAAATTAGCCTCTGCTCTGCTGAGGGGTCAAAGGACTTGTTTGGGGCCAAATTGCTGGTCAACAAGCATTTCATTCGGTGCTTACAAAGTGGGCAGATATTGTCCTAAACTCTGGGAATACAAAAAGGAAAAAACCTTTCCCTTTAAGAGCTTACATTCAAATGGAGACGTATATATCCATAAGCTTGTGAAATATCTCTCTATAATACCTATGTATATATATATATATATATATATATATATATATATATAAAATATATACCTATATACAATTATATAAAAATATCTGTAAATTATACATTCTTTATATACACATGACTTTTTATAATATGTAAATGTCAGATACACATACGTATTATTATTCTTATATTATTATCCATATAGTCTATATTATATTCACATATATCATATTGTAATAAGTCTGGTAATATTACATAGCAATGGTAATATGGTAGTATAATTTAATAGGTATTATACAAGTAGGTATAAAAGGTATTATAATATGCATATTATATTAGGTGTGTTTATATACACATACTATAATATACTACCATGCAATCGATACATATAACATATTATATATATGCATATCACACATACATGTACTTATACTATATAATATCTATAATTTTTATTTATTCTATCTATATAATACCTACTACACTAATATATAGTATATATGTAACATATACAAATGCACTATAATGCCTATTATATCTCCACATACATACATACATTCATATCCAGGATGCCTTTGAACATACCTAGCTTGTCCAACATAGAGCCCACTGTATCTCCTACCATGAAGGTGAGCTAGTCTCTCCTGATTGGTTGTCTTTGCCTTCTTGGTCCCTGGGTATTGGACTTAGAACTGAGATTGTGCTCTGTGGCAAAGCGTCTTATTCAAAACCCCAAATAGAGGCATGTAACTAAAGGTGAAATTTATTTATTATCATAACTCATAATTATTTATTATTATAAATGTTTGATTTATATGTCTGTTTTATGAATCTATATACCCAGCGACATATAGAAATTTCTTGGCTGAAAAGGGATAGCTAGTGGAAAAAGTCTACGAAGCCCTGATATATGGGAATTGAGTTAAGTTATGATGAATTCTTTTCCTCTCCCCAGAGACTGAAATAGTAAAGGGAGTTGGGGTGGGAAAAGAAAATCATCTCTCCCTCATATTGGGGAGAATAGGTGTGTATATTTACAATTATACCTTTTGAAATAAATATTCTTTTGCAAAAGATCCTATATATATATATACACAAATATACATATATATAGGATGACATTTAACTATAACATGTAAATATATGTGTGCATGTATATGTATGTATATACACATACCCACAATGCACTATAACATGTTATTCATATATATATGCATATTTATATATGTAAATAGAGAGAGTTGTAGAAGGGAGGCTTGGGAAAGGTTTATGTAGAAGGGGACACTTAAATTTAGTTACATATGTCATACATATCAGACAGAATTTGAACACAAACCTTCCAGTTTCCAAGATCAACTTTACCTACTATGTCATACCTGGATTTCTATTCATCCCTCTCTATTGTCTGACAATTTAGGGCTTCATACAATATTCTGGTTATTTTAATGAAGTAACTTTTATCCTGTGGTCTGTCGGTCCCTGAGGATCTCTGAGACCCTTTCAGGAACTCTATGGAGTGAATACTATTTCAGCTAATAATAATAAGACTTCATTTGACTTTTTCACTCACTTTCACTCAATGTATTACACAGTAGAATTTCCAGAGGTCATATGACCTATGAATTAAACATTTAACGACAAATATGAAGACTAAGTTAATATCTTGTCTACATAATTGTATTTTTGCCTGCATTTTTATTTTTTAATTGTGTCCTAGTCTTCATGCTCTTATTTGGGTTTTCTTGGCAAAGCTACTCAAGTGGTTTGTTGTTTCCTTCTCTGCTCATTTCACAGATGAGAAAAATGAGCTAAACAGGCTAGGAAGAATCTGAGGTTGAATTTGAATTTAGGAAGATGAATCTTCCTGACTGTAGATCTGGCATTATATCCACTGCACCGTACTTGGAGTTGATATTTTTGTTTGTATTCATCCAGTGTTAGCACCAACTCAGTGTTGAAAACCATATTCCTTTATGTGAATACTTGACAACAAATACAAGTGATGCTGAAATATTCAAAGTGTTGAATAAACTTTTGAATCTCACAGTTTATCCTAAAACTCTGTGGACATTTGCTTCAATGGCACAGAAGCCATGGTGGGTAAAACCACTAGGGATTTTAGCAGAAATCAAAGGACTGGCACCAAACCATACTAGTGGTCATTGTATTTTTCACCATGATACCCTCATAATAAAAATAAAAATACTAGGTTCATTTAAGACTGTTCTTAATAAAGCAATAAAAATTATTTGAAAAAAAATGTTGGCTCTATTTTCAGATAAAGAAATTAAAAGCATTTATAGTCATATGAAAAAATACTACAAATCCCTATTGCTTAGAGAAATGCAAATTAAGACAACTCCAAGGTTTTACACCCATCAGATTGACTAAGATGACAAGAAAAAATAATGATAAATGTTTGCCAGGATGTGGGAAAACTGGGGCACTAATGCATTGTTGGTGGAGTTGCGAACAAATATAGTCATTCTGAAGTACAATTTGAAATGATTCCCAAAGGGCTACAAAACTTTGCATACTCTTTGATCCAGCAGTATCACTTCTGGGTTTGTATCCCAAAGAGATCTTAAAAGAGGGAAAAAGACCCACAATGTGCAAAAATGTTGTAGCAGACTTTTTGTAGTAGCAAATAATGGGAAATTGAATGTATGCTCATCAAATGGGGAATGGTTGAATAAATTATAGTATATGAGTATTATGGAATATTATTGTTCTGTAAGAAATGACCAGCAAGATGATTTCAGAGAGGCCTGGAGAGACTTACATGAAACTGATGCTGAGTGAAATGAGCAGGACCAAGAGATCATTATATACAACAAGAAGATTATGTGATGAACTTAGCTCTTCTCAGCAATGAGGTGATTCAAGGCAATTTCAATAGACTTTTGATGCCATCTGCATCCAGAAAAAAAAGAACAATGGAGATTGAATGTGGAGCAAAGCATAGTATTTTCACCTTTTTTGAGGGGTTGTTGTTTGCTTATTTTTTTTCTTTGTTTTTTTTTTTTTTTTCTTTTGACTTGATTTTTCACATGCAGTGTGCTGAATATGGAAATATATTTAGAAGAAATGCACATGTTTAATCTATATCAGCTGTCTTGGGGAGGAGAAGGGAGAGAAGGAGAAAAATTTGGAATGAAAGATTTTGCAAAAGTAAATGTTGAAAACTATCTTTATATATATTTGGAAGAAAAAATACTATTTTAAAAATGAATATTCAAAATTACTTTTACATGTATTTAGAAAAATAAAATTATATTCAGAAAATAAATATTCACCCTGAGTACATGCTTTTTATATTCTGCAGCAGAGTGCTGGGCCGGGAGTTAGGAAGACCTGAATTCAAATCTGGCCTCAGATATTTACTAACCGTGTGACCCTGGGCAAGCCACTTAACCCCAATTGCTTCAGTTTCCTCATCTGTAAAATAACCTGAAGAAAGAAATGGCAAACCACTCTGGTATCTTTGTCCAGAAAACTTCATGTGTATATGATTGGAAATGGGATATGACTGAAACGACTGAAGAACAACAAAATGCATAAAGTACCCCTGCTGTCTACTAAAGTATTCTGATTGTTGATAGGAAATGTACTTGTGTGATTGAGTTGTGAACTGAACTGTTTTACTCCCATCCAATAGAACATCATTTTTATTTGAAAGAACTGACAAACTATGATTATTCAGAATATTTGGTGAATATTTTCTAAAAAAAAAAAAAAAAGAATGAAGGTGAGCCTATCAGTTACTTCAATAAAACAAAAAACAACAAAAACAAAACAAAACAAAACAAACAAACAAACAAACAAAAACAACTGATGATATTTGTTGCCCATGAGAAAATTTGACCTTTCAAGTGAAAATGGGAATTTTGGAAAATTTGTTTCTATCATTGTGAGCGTGACAGCTTTCTGAGACTCAATAACTCTTCTGATGAGATTGGTGGTGATAGTAACAACTATGATTTTCTGAAACTGCATAATGCAATGTTTCAACATTTGAAAGATCTGCAGATCACTGAGGAGTGACCTCCAAGTGACCAATTCATGATCTTACAAAATCATGCATAGATAAAAGATCCATTCAAATGCATCAATTCATCTAAGTTTTCTTTTGCTTCAGAATTTGTCATATTCACCATTTTTATGGCAGAATGTATACTTTATTATATTTATCTATTTCCAACCATTTCTTAATCAATTAAGCCACCTACCTTGTTTCCAGTTTATTGCTGCCACAGAAAAAAAAGTATGACTATAAATACCTTGGTATATATGGAGCCTTTCTTTTTATCACTGGCTTCTTTGGGAATATACCCAGTGAGGGAACATTTAGGCTAAAGGGTAAGGACATTTTAGTCACTTTGAGGAATTCAAAATTGTTTTTTCAAAATGGTGGAACCAATGCTTTAGTATTCCCGTCTTTCTACAATTCTTCCAACATTATTCCCATCTTTTTTCATCTTTGACAATTTGCTGGATGTGGGGATGAAACATCAGAGTAGTTTGGATTTGCATTTTTTCATTATTAGTGATCTGGAGCATTCCATATAAATGGTTGCTAATTGTAATTCTTTTTGAGAACTGCTTATTTTTGGACAGGCAATTTTATTTCTTTTTGTTTATCACTTAATAGCAGTTTCCCCCTAATTACATGTAAAGATAGTTTTCAACATCCATTCTTGTAAGATTTTGAATTCCAAATTTTTCTCTCCTTTCCCTACCTCCCCTTCCCCAAGATCATAAGCAATCTGCTATAAGTTGTACATGTACAATCATTTAAAACATTTTTCTATATTAGTCATGTTGTGACAGAAAAATCAGAAACAAGAAAGAAAAAAACAACAAAAGTGAAAATAGTATGCTTTGAATTGTATTCCAGCTTCCACAGTTCTTTCTCTGGATGTGAATGGCATTTTCTATCATGTCTATTGGAATTGTCTTGGATCACCATATTGCTGAGAAGAGTTAAGTCTATTGTAGTTGATCATTATACAATGTTGTTATTACTCTGTACAATGCTCTCCTGGTTCTGTTCACATCACTGTGAACATTTCCTGTAAGTATTTCCAGGTTTTTCTGAAATTTTCCTGCTCATCATTTCTTATAGAACAGGAGTGGGGAACATTGCTAAGGAAACCGAGGGTGATGATTAACTGAAACCTCCCATTGCTTGAATTCTCTTAAGTTAATAATTTTGTATGGTCCATGAATGATGTTATAAATATCCAAATAGCCCTTGGCAGAAAAAAAAGGTTTCCCACCTCTGTTACAGAATTATATTATAGATGCATAATATACTATAGATATTATAGATATATTACAAATTTTATAGATACATAATATGTATTCCATTACATTCATATACATGATGATTGCATTCCCCATGATGGAAATCCTCTTAATTTCCAATTCCTTATCTCCCCCCAAAAGCTGCTACAAATATATATATTTTTTCTGGTTCATGTGGGTCCTTTTCCTTTTTTATGGATAGGCAAACTATTCACTATCACATTAAAGAATGCCCTGGACATCACAATTAAGCAAAATGCAAATTTTATAAAACCAATGTAAATGCTTTACAACTTTAAGGCTTTATCCTCAAATATCAACTGGGTGATAAAGCACAAAAATAAATGATCAGTGTTAAAAATGCAATGGAAAGACTAATGTTGTTCCAATGTTGGTGGAGCTGTGGAAATCCTAGAAAACAATTTGCAACTAATCTAAAAAAAATCACTAACTTGTATATACCACATACCACAGCATCATCGCTACTAAGTATAAACCACAAGGAGGTTGAAGACAAGAGGAAAAGAAAAGCCATCATTTGTACCAGTAACTTTTACAAAAGCAGAAAACTGGGAGGAAAGCTGGTGCCCATGGACTAGGGGAAGGACTGAACAAATTGTGGTGTTTGAATGAATGTAATGGACCAATATTACATATTAACAGTTGTTTGAATTGATGCAGCTGTAAAATCTAATCTATCCTTTGTGTAACAAATCTGATTCTATAATTTGAATTCTTGAGATTTACAATGATCCCCAATGCTTCTTGACTAGATACAAAGTCCTCACCAATGGCATTTGCTGTCTTTCACCATCCAGTTCTAGATTACCTTTCTAGTCTTCCCATTCCGTCCCTTCATGCATTCTACATTCCAGTAGCCTGTCTCCCTGCTTTTTCCAAAGTAGAGTGCCATGAGTATACTCTTAGCTCATTTATGTTTTAGGAACCTCGAGTTCTTCAGAACTTTATCATTTCCAATATCAGTCTTGATCCCACAAATTGTTACTTGCTTCTTTCTCACATTATATTTACTTATTAGTGTAAAATTTATATTCTTTAGTAGAATATAAACTCCTTAAGTGCTGGGACTATTCATTTTGTCTGCCTTGTAAAATGCTTTACACATGGGAAGCAGCTAAATGCTTATTGAACCATATTTTCTATAGCAAGGCTTCTTAAACTTTCTCTAACTTATGATTCCTTTTCATCTGAGAAATTTTTACATATAGGTATATAAAACAGGCACACAAATCAAACATTTACTGATAAGTCATAAAGAAATTTATGTGCATATTGCAAGTTCAGAATCAAGGCTGTAGAGTAGTGTAATGCAACATGGACAAATGTTGCCACAAACACCTTGGAATCATTACACGTTTGCTTTTGAATTAATTTTTGGTTATTGTGCGTGCAGAAATTTTTTGTGACCCCCCACATCCAGTTACTTGACCCTATGTGGGGTCTCGATCCACCTTTTAAGCAGCTTTGCTCTATAGACCACTTAATGAAACTTTACCTTGAAAAGCTAATGGCTTAACAATCCAATTTTGCACCTGTCTTCACTTTTATACTATTTGAAGAAATAGAGTTGGACTTCACTTATATCCTGCACATCACTAACCTTAAGGCATACAGAGCCTATTGCCTGATCAGGATTACAAAATTAGAATTGGAAGTAAAATCAGAGGCCATTCAGTTCAACTGCCCTTCTTTTACCACCACTCCAAAATTCTTATGTTCCTCTAAAAACTCCTCTTCCCTTAGCTTGGTTTATTAAGTATTGGAAAATAATTCATAAGGGGTTAGTGACTGATATCTTTTACTCAGAATAATTCACAAGTTCATATTGATCTACAAAGTGCTATTCACAACAATAAACTCTTGAGATCATCATCCCCATTTTAGTTAGTGATTTTCTTGCAGAGCTCTCATCCTGCCCTTTCTCCATTTATCATTTAAAAAATATTTTCTTCTAAAAACTTTTCATTTGGGGAATTCTTGTTTGGCTTGTGTCTAATCCATAATTTTCTTTGAGGCTTTATTTATAGATGTTTTTAAGTCTTTTGTATTTTTGTCTTGAATTTCCGTTACCATAGTAAATTTTTTATGGCCAAAATTATTTTATTTTCAAAGGTGAATATTGTAAACTATGCATGTATTTGGAAAAATAAATTATTAAAAAAAAAAAAACCCTAAATGCTTGTAAATAAGGGCAGAATCTCTGGCATCATTTTTGAAAGACTGTCCTTTTCTGACATGTAGTTCCCTGAAAATATATGATAATGGATAAAATATAACATTGACCACTTTTTTAAGTACAAAAATGATTTTAATTCAACTACATAGAAAACATAGCAAATATTTACAAAGACACTTAGAGAACACCACTCACAGATAATATAAACAGATGCGACAATTATATACAACAAGCTAAAGGGCTTCAAAAGCTGAAAGAAATTCTTATGGTTAATTCCCAATATGTCACCATATTTATCTTTGAGGATCCTCTCTAAATTACTGAGACAAGTGCCTTCCAAAATAAATGCCCATGCTACCTTGGACCCTATCCTAGAAAAACCTGATGCCAAGGCAGCCACTATCTATTTCTACAGAGTAGCAGTATGCAACACTGTAACAAAGGGGTTGCCATATAAAAATTTCAGCCAATCAATAGTTTTGTACAGAATGCACTCTCTCTATGACCAATCTGACTAATTTTTCACTATACTGACTTGTTAGCGGCATGTAGACATATATTCACATAAGTACTTTGGGAAGGGGAATATTCTAGCTAGAAGATCTATAAAATCAAAGGATTATTTGGCAAAACATTGCCCACTTCTAAAACTAAATGATAAAACCGAATGAACAAATTATTCCAATTCCACTAAATCCATACTTTGGAAGCCAAAGTACCTTTCTCTCTTGTTTGCACAATGTATAAGTCAATGATGGGAAATTAACTTTTATGTGGTACTTTTTAGCCAACTTAAATACTCATAAAACTAATAAATCAAGAGAGAGGATTTACAGCTTCAAAACTATTATCAGATTTAAATGTTAAAATAAACATGAGGAGTCAAAACACAAAAGGGGATGATGAAATAATGTTTGTGACTGCTCAATTATACAGTATTGAGTTCTTAGAAGGAGGAAATGCTAAGAGCTCTGGAGCTTTACTGCTACTAAACATGCTATTGTGGCAAAATCTCAGTAGCTTTTGATCAAAAATACTCTCAGAGATAGACTTATTCTCAGAGAAAGAAACTAAAATGGTTTCAGAGAAAAATAACTTCAAAAGCAGTTTTGGTATCATTAAAATGAAAAATAATCCCACATTTTAAAACATATCATCTTCATCTGATTCTTCTAGGTATTTAATAGGCTTCTTTGCTCGGCCAGGTCTTGCCCGAGGTGCCATAGGCATAGAGCTTGAATTTGAGTCAATCTCGAAGTCATCGTCTACCTTCTTGGATTTCTAAAAGTAAAAAAATTTACAGAAATCAAAGTTAATAAAGGAGTCCTAGTGTCTATCTCCACTAGTAAGCATGTCAAAACTTAAAAGGCTCTAAAATGTTAGAAATTAGCACACTGACATCTCATGCAGCTAACTTAAAGGCCAACACCAACATTAAGTGAGATGGTGGCAAGTTAAAATAAGAAAGTAGTACAAAAGTCAAGGATAGATGAGATTTTTAAAGACAGAATATCTTCATAGGGTTGTGAAGCTCAATGAAGTGAGTGCTTTGCAAAACTTAAAGTGATAAATGTCAAAAGTTTTTATTATTGAACTTTTTCCCTTTTAACCTCAAGCTACCCAGTACCAAATTGGGTCCCATGTGTACTTCAAAATACCTACCTTCACTGCCTTGGCTGTTGATAAGCTTTTCCCAAAATCTGAATCAGAGTCATCAGAGCTAGAAGGCTTCCTTTTGCGAGGTTTCTTGACTTTGGGTGGTACTATCTTTTCAGAGGCTTCTGAGATGGAGTCTGGAGACCCTTTGGAGGCAAGGGCCTTTTTGCTTGTTTTTGGTGCTGCCCTTTTCTTTGGTGCAGCTGTAGACGTGGAAGACTGACCTGAAATAACCAATACTGGGATTAAGAATTTGAGTCTTTGGATGAGTGAGTTCCTCACTCTAAACTAGTTTTTTGTCCTATTTTTCCAAGTAATGTATTAATAGTTTACATTAAAGCCCTTATTTTGGCCACAGCTTCCTTTTCTTGCTCCCTTTACAAGAATCAGGTGTTTTAATGTTTGTTGAGTTTAACATGTATCTAATTAATGGAAAAAGCACTAGCCTGGAAGTGGAAGTCAAAAGACCTGGGTTAAAATATTGGCTTCACTAGTAGTACAAACTTTGGGCAAATTACCTATCTGTTCTAAACTCAGTTCTTCTATCTGTAAAACAGGCATAAATTAAGGCTGTTTTAAAAAATCAAATAGGATAGTGTTTTAGAATTGTTACAGCAATAAATGATAAGAAACAAAAAAATAACAAAAGCTTGAATTTTTGCAGATCCAAGGTCTTTACAAAGCATTTCCCACAAAACAATCTGTGTAAGATAGGGGCAGTGTGATTCGATAAAGAAAAGTGGGGCTCAAATGAAATAACTTATCAAAGACTTTCTAACATCTGGCTCTTAACATTAAATTCTTCATTTCAAGTGACTATTTTTTACATTATAAAAAATAAGGAGGCTGTCATTTCTGAAAAAATTAATTCCAGTAGTCATCCTATGTGATTTGTGTATATTTTAAAAAAACTGATTTCTGAGAGCTAACTAAATAGGCATTCTCAGCACAAGTTATTTAAAATATTGGGACTCACTCTTGGCTGCAGTCTTTTTCACTGGGACACTTTTTTGAGAGACTGGATCTGTATTTTTAAGTTCAACTGGAAAATCGAAAGCAGAAGAGCTTGAAGAGGCCAGAGCCAAGTTCTTAGTCTCTTCAGGTTCTAAGTCCTCAACCTCATCTTGAGAAGACAAGACAGAAATATGAGTGAATTGAGAGTTCTCTTAGTTCTCTATATGCCACCACATTATACATAAAAGCAGAATTACTTTATGATTAACCAAAGCAAACCAGCAAAATTTACCAATTTTTTTTTTTTTTTTTTAAAGCATAAGGCAACCATTTTAATTACATACACACACATACTTGATAAGGTACTTTTCTGTGGCTCCTCTTCTTTGCTAGTAGTTTGTCCTTTAGTTGTTCTAGAATAAAATTGTTTTTAGCAATTAGTAACTATCTGTAACTTGGGTATTAAGTAAATTATTATTACTTAATATTATATGTTCTGTTTGGTACATTATCCATATGCACTTCACCTGACATCATTAATTTCAGATGTGAAAGTGTCATATTATTAAGTGAAATGTTTCATTGTACAAAAAACTTAATATGATAGATGAAATGGGAGGCAGAATTAAGTCTTGAAAATAACTCCCCAAACGAACTCTGGGTTGGACTAACCATCAATCATTTGATTTGTAGCCCAGGCAATTGATAAAAGATGTGCCAGTAAGTAGCACAGATAGTTTTATTATGAGGCATTAATGACATTATTGCATGAAGTTGCCTAGGGCAATGTTAAGTAGGAGTATATCTGTACCAGCCACAATCTTTTTGGAGACCTTAATGCAACACAGTAATATTCAAATGAGCTCATATACTCACTTTGGCATACTTTTAACTTGAGATGAACTTCCATCTGATGGAATAAAATCATCATCTTCATCTTGAAGTTCCTCTTTAGAATCTGAAATATCGCTGTCTGAATCTAAATCAACTGTGTATTTGGTATTTGCTGTTATAAAACCCAAACAAAAAGTCAAAATGAGTAACAATTAGAATGTTGATTAAAAAACCTTTTTCTTTTTTTCTTTTATTTTTATTTTTTATTTATTTATTTATTTTTATTATATATATATATATATTTTATAATATTATCCCTTGTATTCATTTTTCCAATTTACCCCCCCTCCCTCTATTCCTTCCCCCCGACGACAGGCAATACCATACATTTTACATGTGTTACAATATAGTCTAGGTACAATACATGTGTGCGAATATCATTTTCTTGTTGCACAATAAACATTAGAATCCGAAGGTACATGCAACCTGGGCAGACAGATATTAGTGCTAACAATTTTCATTCCCCTCCCAGTGTTTCTTCTCTGGGTGCAGCTACCTCTGTCCATCATTGATCAACTGGAAGTGAGTTGGATCTTCTTTATGTTGAAGATTTCCACTTCCATCAGAATACATCCTCATACAGTATTGTTGTTGAGGTGTACAGTGATCTTCTGGTTCTGCTCATTTCACTCAGCATCAGTTGATTTAAGTCTCTCCAGGCCTCTCTATATTCCTCCTGCTGGTCATTTCTTACCGAGCAATAATATTCCATAACCTTCATATACCACAATTTACCCAACCATTCTCCAACTGATGGACATCCATTCATCCTCCAATTTCTAGCTACAACAAAAAGAGCTGCCACAAACATTTTGGCACATATATGTCTCTTTCCGCTCTTTAGTATTTCTTTGGGATATAATCCCAGTAGTAGCGCTGCTGGGTCAAAGGGTATGCACAGTTTGATAACTTTTTGGGCATAATTCCAGATTGCTCTCCAGAATGGCTGGATTCTTTCACAACTCCACCAGCAATGTATTAGTGTCCCAGTTTCCCCACATCCCCTCCAACATTTGTCATTATTTGTTCCTGTCATCTTAGCCAATCTGACAGGTGTGTAGTGGTATCTCAGAGTGGTCTTAATTTGCATTTCTCTGATCAGTAGTGATTTGGAACACTCTTTCATGTGAGTGGATATAGTTTCAGTTTCTTCCTCTGAGAATTGTCTGTTCATATCCTTTGACCACTTATCAATTGGAGAATGGTTTGGAAAAAACCTTTTTCTAAGAGCATTCAAAGATCACTAACTTCTTTTAATGCAATACTATCTCAACTTTCTCCAGCTTCCTCTTCTAAAACTTTTATGAGTATTCCTCTGTAACAAAACTATTTTTGGGTTCCATTGCTGCCAACTCTATCAATATATTGCCCATCTAAAGCTTTAAGATAAAAGTCACATTCCAATTAACATAGTACTTTTATTTTCTTTATTAGTTTTTCTTACCTGCTGCTGTCCTTCGTAATTTAGTTTCTCTAGGGGGGACATAAAAGTCATTTTCATTACAACTTGTATCAGATTCTGAATCAGACCAAGGATTTTTCTTATTTTCCTTTTTGATTGGTTTGAATGGCAATTTGGTCTGTTTCTTTTGTTTGGTACCTTAAAGGATGGAAAAGTAGAAAAGAATTAATTACTTTTACCCATTCCTTAGAAACATATGTGAATAATTTTTTCTTCATTTTCTACGTTCAGTTTAGTCACCAAATTCAATTGAGTCTTCCTCTTATATAGCTTTCTCTCTATTCTGATTACTACCATTCTACTCCAAATCCCTATCAGTTAAAGAAAAATTACTCTAAGTGCAATTTAACCTCTTCTTACTTATCAATCTAGACAGCATATGCTGCTGGCAGGATAAATTTCCTAAAGACTTTAAAGAAATCCTTTTTGATATTCTCCGATGGTACCTTTCAAAACTTATTTCTCAATAATTTCTCCCCAAAATCACAGATTATACTCAAATTCTCGTTGGTGTATACCCAATGCAAAGCTCAAATTTCCCATTTTTCATTAACATTTTCTTGAACTTTATTATTAGCCTTTAGTATTTTATTCTGTCTCCTTTTTTGTAGACAACTATAGCATTTATTCTATGTCACTCAATTTAGCCCCTTCTTATAGAGCCTCATACTAATCATAATTATGTATTAGTCTTAAATTTTGTTTGACTGTAAATTTTTGTGGGATAGAAACAATATGTTTTATTTCTATGTTATCCATGGTGTTTGTTCATTCTGAGTTTTAGAGTTAAGAATTTACATTTTTATCAGGTTTTGAGATTTGTAATACTTACTGATATAATGAACATACTACTTTAATCTTTTTCTTTTTGGACAATTAATTTGTAAATTTAAAATTCTATGTAAAAAGTCCATGGATGTCATTATAAGGTGATTAATTATTGCCCAGAAAGATAGCCCTTGCAGCACAGAAGTCCAAAAACTCCAGTGTACTTTGTTAGATATGACTTAGCAGATAAATTACCTGGTTCTGTCTTAAGTTTTTTGTTTAGTCTTTGTTTCAGAGTTTCTGGTTCGATACTGTCATCTTGAGAACTTTCTTCAATATTTTCAGTCTAAAGACATAAAAAAAAAAAAAAAGTCAAAAGTTTTGCCAACTCCATATAGTAAAGCACAGTGATAAAGTGACTATATAGTATGGCTTGCTAGCATGACACTGCAGAGAAATCATAACCTTGTCATTAATGTTACAAAAGATATCCTGAAGATAAATTACTTAATGGAATGATCTCCATGAAAAAATAGATATATGCTTTACTGTCTGGGCAACTGGGGCAAATCAATTTCCCTTTCTTGGTCTCATTTTCCATATCTATAAAATTAAAGAGTTAAACTAGATGGCTTCTAAGCTTCCCTTCCAGTTCTAAACCCATGAACCTAGAAAATAAACTCAAATAATTTTGTACCTCCTCAAAATCTAGAACAAAATATTAAGAAAGGGAAGTCTCATAATTACAAATGGAATACAATATCTGGGAGTTCCTCTAAATGTATGATGCTACTATAGTTCATGTCTTGTACAGATTTGATTCCCCAACAAAAGCTTATTGAAATGGTACTTTAACTAGATGTCAGGTATTGATCAAAGCAACTTATTGGGAAGAAATCTTTTGGTAGTTAATACATTTTTAGAAGCTTTATTTTAAGAAAGAATATCTCAAAAAGCATGCATTTGTATTTTTCTATTAAATAAGCATTTTCAAATCAAATGAAAGCTTATTTGGAAACACTTATGGGTATACCCATAAGATTGCCTTAACAAATGTCTCACAACATTTCAACACATTAATAAATAGCATCAAATGCATTCAATATCAGTGTTGTGAAATTAACTTTCTGTAATGCTGTTTTGCTTAACACATACATTCCTGAAACCAATTATTACTGGATAAAGCATGCCTATATATGTGGGTCTTTTTTTAGGGATAAAAGATGCTATAATAACTAATCAATTTTTAGCTATCAAAAAACAAGTAGTACCACAATGATACTGAGGTTTGGAAAAGAAAGTAGCATTTGAAAAGCTATTGTCATGTATAACTTTTTTGGGGGGAGAGAATGGGAGAAAAGAGATATGGATGAATAAAACTGATTTCATTTCGATGATAAATTCTCTTAGAATACCTTCTTACCAAAGTATCTGCTCTATAATTCAAGTTTCAGAGCTGCCCTCGAGGCACTGAGAGTGCCTTGGGAAAGTCACTTAGTCTAAGTATGTCAGAGGTGGAACTCAAACCCGACCTTTTTAAACTTTGAGACCAGATTTTATTCCATGCTGCCAATTTCTTCAAATGCATTCATTACCTTAATTTTTCTTCTGATTTTCTTTTCTGCTTCTGCTTTCATTTCTACAGTCACTCTAGGGACGACTCGTCTACCACAAGGAGAAGGCAAAATTTCTGCTAGTTGACCTTTCTTTGCCTTTGGTTTCGCACCAGCTTTACTTTTACCAACAGTACCCACTTGTTCATCCCGTTTTTCCTTGGCTTCAACAACCTACAAGAAAGGTTATGAAAAAGAAACTTTATTATGTAACAGACCTTATTTAACACCTAAAAGATAAATGATAAGCTTCACTTTCTAATAGGCCAATTCCTGTGTCAAAGAATAAAAAGACAGAACTGCTCAATGGTTCTGACAAATACAGAACCACAGGGCTAAGTCTTATGTATGTGATCCACAGATCTTTCAAATGTTTTCATCTGGAAAACAAGGGATTTGGACTAGCTCTAAATAAATTTGTGATTTTCATAAATCTCTTAAAGTTTTTTGAGTTTTGTTTCCTACTCTGTAAAATGAGGAAATTGGACTAGAATACCTACTTTAGGTAATTTATATTTTAAGCCTTTTTATTGCTAAACATGGAAATATATATTTTTTCTTTTGTTAAAGGAAATTTCAGGTCAGAGTAGGTTAATCATTTTTCATGGTGTTGTGGCAGTGGTGAAGTGAATGTGAAGGTAAGGACTAGAGAATCCTCTGAAATTACACTAGGATTAGTTAGCTCTATATGCAAAATTGATTTTGTGGGAGGTAAGGGAGTGTGGGAGGTGACTTGCATGGTCCTCATAAATGAAGCGTATGAGTTTCTTTAAGTCCCAAAGTTCATCTTGCCTTAGAGCTAAGGTTTGTTGGCAATTCTCTTTCGTTACTTCCATTTTTGTGTTACATCCATTATGTTTTTGTTATTCAGTCATTTTGCTCATGTTCAATTCTTCACAATTCATTTGAGGTTCTCTTGGCAAAGAAACGAATATCTTTTTGCCATTTTTTAAATTTTAATATAAGCAAACTGTGGCAAACAGGATTAAGTGACTTCCCAGAATCAAACAGCTAGTATCTGAGGCTGGATTGGAACTCAGGAAGGAATCTTCCTGACTTCAGGACTGGCATTTGATCAACTGAACCACTTGGCTTATCTGTAGGCACATGAAAATGCCACCATCTCTTCAAACTTTAAATCAAAGTCCTGTCCTATCCTCCCCTCATTCCCAGTATACATTTTTATATTTTCTGGCATATCTGATCATCCTAAATGATTATTTAGTGATTTCTTTGAAAGGTATGACTCTTTACTATACCCTAAGATATATCTTTTTATTTCTACCTCAGGTTATAATGATGATTATGAAAACAACACATTTCTTCAACATCCATGCATATCCTCACCCAAACCAAAACCCATATACCTCAAGTTCTTCAACAAAAGCAGCCAGGTCTTCTCTCCACAAATCTGAAGGACTTTTTCGTTTTAAGGTCTCTAGTTCTTGCTCCTAAATTACATAATCAGATGAAAATTAAAGATACACTAACCTGCAAATATGGTATATAGGTGGCGTCCTAAAAGTTTTAGCATAGTTTTAAGCTTACTGTAGCTCAAAATTGCACTAAGACTTTTGGAACACCCTGTATAGGTAATATATATTATAAGCAAACAAACAAACAAAAAATATCCCTTTCTCACACCTACTTTTTCAGTCCTCTGCCTGCAGAGTTCATCTTTCTTCTCTTTGGTCAAATACCAGAGAGGCATATCAAGAAGATAATTAAAAGTTGGTCCAGAATCAGTGGCAGAATCACCTTTTTCAGTTTCTTTTTCATTTTCACTTTCTTCATTTTCATCTTCATTGTCTCCTGGACTCTAAAAAGGGATTTTAAAATGTTAACTTTCACAAGGGATGCCAACACTCAGATATAATGATACTTTAAAGTTTTTTAACAAAAGATAAAAAAAGCTGACCAAGAAATTACCTTTTGCTGAGCTTCCTTCCAGGCCTTGACAGGATCTGAATCATATCCTCTCTGGATCAGAACCTTAATTAATTCTTTCTTAGGTTTATTTTCTAGGGGAAAAATTTTTTTTGAAAATTATGATAATTATAAGCTTAATAAACTATGTAGTAAAAATAAATATTAGGAATAAGATAAGCTTTTCCCTATTGTGTAGAATTAGACAAAAATTAGAAATCATCTTGTATGAACTATATACCAGTGCAGTAGCCAAACAGTTGACAGAAATAGTCTTTACCTCGGCAAGGCACAGGAGCAAATCATTTACTATCCTAGCAGCTGAGGCAGCTCTCTCCTGCATGACAGTTCTTTTCACAATTAAATTATAGGTCAGGACAATTTTTCCACCTCCTCTCCAAAAATATTAACTAAAAACTTAGAAATTCAAATATGAGTCATATATAAGCTGGTGTGAAAAAAGTCCTCTTTGCAAATACAAGTTGCCACAAGGGGGCAATGAAATCATACTTGAAATAGTCTATAAATCTTTTATTGAGGCAGACAAATAAAAGATAGGCAGCTACTTTGGCAGGTCAATTCTAAAAGCCACAACCAGATTATTAGGGAGATTCTCTTCCAAAGACTGCCATTATTAACTTCTTTATTATGCACAGTGCAGTGTCCTTTTAATGTATATAAACTATTTTACTTATATATAGAATACTTTTAAAGTTTAGTAAAGTTACCTTACTCAATTAGAGCTTGTTTGGCTTGGTGTATAACTCAGTGTTTTTCTGTCCTTCCTATACTTTCCTATCTCTCTATAACTAATACTTTAGTTTCTTTGGTAATGCTTGGTGAACCTTTTCTCTCTAGTGTCAAAAACAGCTCCTCCTCAGTCTGATTCATTATTTGAACCCAATTTCATGGAAATTTCCTTTGAATTACCCTCTCCTTTTCTTTGTCCTAGGCACACAGTTTCTTCTCTTTCATGTCTCCATATATTTTCATTCATCCATGCTATTTTTATTTTCAATTATTTTCCACTGAGCTAATTACTAGGTCTCTACCTTTAAATTCTGTGGTAGAATGTTTATAGTGTTTTGACCCTAGGATTAGGAAGACTAGTTAAATGATTTACACAGGATCATAAAGCTGTGTGATTATTACCCTGCCTTAAGATATTAGCTGTGTCATCCTGTGCCTCATTTCCCCATTTGTAAGATGGGGCTATAATACCTACCTTATAGGGTTTGTGATCAAATGAGATTACAGCTTTACAATAAGTGACTTCCATTGTGAGACTCAGTTTTTTATCTTTAAAATAGGAATAATAGTTGGACTGTCTAGATATTGTGAAGATTAAAAAAGTATATAAAGTGCTTAATAAATTGTAATACCAGATAAAGCTATCAAACTCAACACAATCAATAGGAGGATGAGTTTTGGTGCAAATCATGATATTAATATATCTGAACATCAATCCAGACATCTCTTATCACAAGAAAGTCCAATGGAAATTAATCTTGAATGCTCAGTAGTATCTTTTAACAAGACATTATTCCAGTAACATACCAATGACTATTTTCCCCTCTATCTTCTCTAGGATGAACCGAGCCTGGTTGTTCAATCTGGCAGATTCAGCACCAAGCATTCCAGTAAGCCATTCTTTTCTCAGTCCGTAATATTTAAGCCTCAGATCAAAGAAGTCTTTTAGGATATCCAATGCAGTATCATACTTCTTTAGACAACCAACATGATCAAAAAGTACCTAAAATGAGAAAACATAGATTGGAATCAGAATAGAAGAAATACTTGAAAAGTAATGTCATCCGGTTCAATGAATTTAACCTAAATAAAATATTGCATTAGTAGTTTATCCCTTTACATGTTAATATACTAATTCAACTTTACTCAAATGATATTTTTCAAGTCCAATATAAACAGAATCCATATAATAAACAGGCATCATGTATCTTTCACAACATTTAAGTTGTATGTATACTTTTCAAACATACCATGGAATTACATGTTAGATTTGTCTGAAGTTTGAAGACTTTATGCAGTCCTGCATGCTCTGCTTGGGCCAGTTTTTCTTCAGTCATCTTCACTATGAACTTCACTGTGGTATCAGTGTGGTATTCTCTGTAGTCTGTTATGAGAGGAGGTGTCTTGTCAGTGCCATTCAACATGGGCTCCAGAACCTGCTCTTTATATACCTGAAAAACAAACCCATTCTTGGTAAGTAAAATGATTCAACAAGAGAGAGACGATCACAAGGATATATTTACTTTTAAACACAAAACTAAAAAATATAGAGTATTTTACCTGGGTCCAAGTTCTGACAGGAAGCTCAGAGATTTCAATAGTTGTAGAATTTAGAATAGACACTTCACCACTGATAATATATTGATTTGGAGCCAGCTCATCAATTGTACCCTTGAAATTTTTGTAACTGGGGAGCTAAAGAATAGGGAAAAAAAAAATTAAAAGCCCAAACAGGTTGGTTCATATCTTAAAAGATTTTGGAAACAGAAGTTGTGAACACATTTTTAAATAATCAATAATTAGCTTATTATTTCTATTACATGAACAATTAAAATGAATGATAAAAATTAGAATTAGATCCTAAATCTTCTAGAATCATTACCATTGGTAAAGGTTCTTCTCCATCCATTAGACGCCTGATGTTATTCACAACTTCTCGGACATCAAAGTTGGGAATCTTACAGGACCACCCAGTTCCGATACCTTCTGCACCATTTATCAACACCATGGGAATAATAGGAATGTACCATTCTGGCTCTACACGTTGGTTGTCATCATATAAGAACTTCAAAGTCTGATCATCCTTTGCTGGGAAAAGCAACCGAGCCAATGGGCTGGGGGGAAATCGACAAATGTTGATATTTTACAAAAATTCCGATTTCATTCAATTGTTGTAAAAATGTTTTGTCTCATCTGGCAATTATTCTTATTTGTCCAATTAATTTGGTAGCTTGTCCCCAAAAAAGAAATTAGAAAATATAGCATTCTTTTATCTTTACAAGAGAAGGATTCTATGGGTACAGTATAAACATATATATATGTTGTACAATCCAGGATAAATTGCATAATTATGCTGGTGTTTCAAGGGACATAGACACATACACACACGATACTAAAAATGAGACTACTAAGATCAATATAATGACCATTCAGAATTCTAGAGTACAAATAATGAAACTAGACAAAAATTACAGAGAAGTAATGGATTTAGGGTACAAAATGAGATACACACAGTTTTATATGCACCACTGAGGGGCTTTGTTTTGCTCAACTATGCATTATTTGTTATATGTAATTTATCTTTCTTTTTTCAAAGGAATTGGGATGAGAGAGAAAACATCTCTTTTTCCTTCTGTTAATTAAAAAATAAGAGAGGTGGGGAGGTGCTATGGATGTGGAATGATGTTTCAGATAAACCACTATATTAATTTTATTTAACTATTTTAGTGTTATAAAAGATATCTTATATTTCATGAGATATGGGAGTAATCTGTAAATGTAATGTAAACACAAAATACACAGATAAAACTTTTTTTAAGTATTTGATAATAGCACTGTCACAGAAATGCAAATGAAACCAATAATTAGAATCATGGTTATTTGGTAAGAAGTGCTATTTTAAAAATCATACAGGACTGGCTATATATAACAGAAATGGAGCCATCAAAATTAGCTATAACAAGAAAACTGACTAAATAACAGCAAAAGTAGAGTCTGAGAAGGAGAATGTACCTACTAAAAGGAGGCAAAGTTGTAGAAAAATCCCAAGGCATTGAACTCAAAAAGCTGAAAAATCAATTTTAAGTTTTTGCTGCTATTTACAGACTATAACCTTGGTATGTTCTATTTGCAGGGTACCAAACTTTCAATAAATCACATTTTTTGTCATGTTGATTGAAGCACCCAAATCATAAACACACATTATGACTTATTTAGATTTCTGAATTTCTGATAAAACATGGCACTTGAAATTACTAAATTTCAACCAAAACAAAAAGTATATTGCACCTGAGCATTGTGAAGATGTATCGAGGGCTAGCAGAGTCCTTGCCACCATGCAGCCTGGTACCAAACTGACCAATGGGTTGCAAGAGGTTGAGATTGTTGCTGCCCACAAAATTTTGAGCCAAATTAATAATGGTCATCATTAATGACATCTGTAATTAGAAAAAAAAACACACAAAAAAAACAAACAACCCTATAATTTTTAATTACCAAATCTATGTTCTGTTAAAGAAAGCTGTATTAATATTACAGATGGTGAAGCTTTATTAATTCAAAATTTATTGTTTAGTGTTTTAGATATTGAGAAATGGACATAATATTCTGTATACCACAAAAGAGACAACGTTAACATGTGGTCAATATGGGGTCTGTAGGGATCCTTATTTACAATTTAGTGGTGCCCATTTCTATTTGAGTTTGATACCATTGCTGTGTATTATTATTTTTCTTAGGAAATTATATTACTTACAACCATACTATCTTTCAAAATTATCACTATTATTAACAAGAACATCAGAGTAATAATAATAATCACTGAACTTCTATTTTGTGCCAGGTCTAATGCTGACTCTCAAAGCAAGAAGAGATTAACAAGGGACAATCAATTAAAATCTAGATATAATTTTAGACTCTTTCTGGTATTTCCATTTGACTACAAGCTAATTTGAAACAAAAAAGCAGTGTTTTGTGATTTTGTTCTTACTTCACCATGATGATAAGAGGACATTTCAGCTACCGAACCAGCTAACTGGGCAACTTTTACTTCTCTTTTATCATTCCTTTTGAAACATGTGAACAGGACTTTTCTCTGACCTGGTTTCAGACCTTCAAAATGTAAAAGAATAATAAACGTCAATACAAACCAACTTATTTCTCTTGTTAATTTAACTACAGTAAAGCGGATCAACTTACCATCTACCATTGATGGAATGGACCTCTCATTATCAGAGTTTGAGAATAAGATTAGTTCTTTATTTATGAAGTCATTATATGTTAGATGCTTAGTAGCTTTCCCATATAAGTAATCCTGAGGGACCAAAAAAAAGAGGATGATTATTCACCAAAGGCATTCTACAGAATAATTGTTTAGTAAAAATAAATAAATAAATAAAATAAAACAAAGCAAGAACCCAATAATCCTAACTTATTATTCTTGAGCATACTAAATGAAGTGGGAAAGATTAATGTTATATTTTCAATGTAACCCATTAGAAAAATACTATGAAGAAAAATTCACTCTGCATGTGGATTAAGGATAAAATAATCAACTACACATTAGATAATAATGAACAACTGCTTTAGAATCTCTTATTCTCAACCTGGCCATTTCAGTGACCTTCATACATTCAGCTAAATCACAATTGATTTCCCTACCCAGAGTAGTGTTTGATCTAACAAACAGCTAAATGACTCAAAGTTGCTATAATCAACTCATTTCTAGACCCACAAAAACAACAAAAATGAAAATGACGAACTTTATAGGACATGATTAAAAATATTTTACCTCAGGGAGGCCAAGTAACTTCCTCTGTCTTCTATCTTCCATGAAATGAGTTAACCATTCTTTTCGATCATCAATCTGTTTTTTACTAAAGGCCTATAAATTAAGAAATAAAAAGATACGAGTTGGTTTGGATGGCCTCTATGATATCTTCTAGTTCTAAATCTATAATCCTGTGAATTATAAAAGTTTCATAATAATTCTGTTTTAATCTTTTTTCTGAAGTACATCAACTTATTTCTAGGATTTTGGTTGCTTACTTGAAGAATAGAAAAAAAAGCTCCCAAGAGAAAAACAAGTACATGTTTAGATTAACCCCTAATCAGAAGCTTCTCACTAGAATAATCACGGTTTTTAGAATGAGAAATCCATACAATATAACTTACTAGGCTGATCGCAGCATCATCCTCAGGGCCAGAATATTTGAATTGGATTCGATGTCTAGACATATCTGAAAAGTATTCTTTAGCCTCTTTTGATGTACTGGTACCCAAACCTACAAAAACCAACAGAGTATTAATTAAAACTTTGAATCTTTTAGAGTATTTACAGGAATGAGGAATAAATACAATTTTACAAAATGTTTATTTTAAGGCACATTTTGCCTTCAAGTATAAAATAAGTTCATTTGAAATTAGGGAAAAAATAACAAGGCATAATTAAAATGCTCAACAGTCTCTTAGTTTATTCAGCACTGCACCAGAAGATTTATTCTATACCTTTGTAATACTTGACTTTCCATTTTTTATGATTTTCAGTAGAATTTTTCCATTCTTCAAATTCAGGAAGGCTATAAAATGACAATTCTTGCTTATTTCTTGAAACCTGTGATGAATACAACAGATTGTAAAGGCTTTAAAATAATATCTTGTTGCATTCAAATTTGTTGAGTTACTTTAGAAACTGAATATACCTTTACAATGGGAGTGATAAATTCCTCTAGAAAACAATGTCTCAGAAGAGAGGGCCAATTGTGATGGATGAAATTAATTAACAAGCCTTTAATGTGAGAACCATCTTGATCCTTTAAAAAAAAAACTTTAAATTAAAACATAGAACAAAGATATTTTGAAACTATTTAAAATATAATCTACTTTAGAATATTTTCCAAAAACATTTTAAAAAGTCAATAATTCCAGAGAAATAAAAACACTTAAAAATACCAACTCTAATTCACCAAAAAATAATGTGAGATGTTTGAAAGCCTAAATATTTACCATCACAATTAAGTTTTAGTGTATATTTTTAAATTTACTTTGAGTGAATGTTTTTTCCCTGGATAGAAAATAAACCTCTTAGGAACAGGGATTACTTCATCTTTGCTTCTACATCCCCAATTCTAACATAACTGTCTGGCACATAATAGACAAAGTTTGATTATGGTAAAACAAGATTAAATTTTGATTGTTCTAAATAGCTTCCCTCTCTTGCCATTTTCTTTCTTTCTTTTTTTTCTGAGGCAATTGGGATTAAGTTAAAGTGACTTGCCCAGGGTCACACAGGCCATTTTCTAACAAAATAAATATCTCAATCCATAAGAAGCAGTGTAATGTAGTGGATGTAAAGATACATGGAAGATCTAGGTTCAAGTTATATGTCAAGTTATATGTCTCGCTTTGTGACCCTAGGAAAATCACTTAACACTTTCAGTATTTTTAGTGTTTCAGAGAATGTGCCAGTCTGTATTAGTAGAGGAAGATTCCTCATCTGGGAATTCATTGAAAGATCACTGTAACTACTATCCTTTTATTCCAACTATGCACAAGAGGTACTTAAGAATATAAACATAACACTTCATCCTATAAACCCTAATAAAATCTGATTAATCATGATGATGACAATAACTTTAGACAGACATGCAAAAATAAGGCTTACTTTATCAGATATATTTCATATTGACTCTAACCTGATCTGTCATAATCATAATTTTTCCATAACGTAGACTCTTTAATGAATCTGCATCTTCATAGTTTTTCTTGTATTGAAGACCCACAATCTTAATGATATTGTTAATTTCAGCATTTTCCATGATCTGGAAAAGACACATACAATGGTAAAAAAAAAAAAAAAAAAAAAAAAAATTAAGTTTTAAATTTAGTTACAGCTTACTTAGCATAAGTAGTACTCTGCTTATGTCACACTATCTTAATTTTATCATACTTTTCCTTTTTCTTTGGGCTAAAATGCTTCTCATGTGATTAGTTTGTGATTCTGAGACTTTTTACTCCTTACATTAAAACACTAGCTAGAACACTAATGTTTCTTGTTACTAAATATTAATGAACCAGGAGATTATTAATTTGAAGCTACAAATTTCTATTTTTAAGTTAAATCAATCTAAAACATATTTTCAAACATCTAAAGCAGAAATATTAAACCAACAATAAATCCTGAATTAAAGTTAGTGGATCCTAAAAGTATTTCCACTTACTTGTTTATGAGAGGCTTCTCGTACATTGAGTATTTTTCCTCGAAGGGGGAAAACGCCATACTTGTCTCTCCCAACCACACCAAGGCCAGAAACGGCTAATGTTTTGGCTGAGTCTCCCTCAGTCAAGATAAGTGTACAATCTGTAGAGTTCTTACTGCCTATAATAACAAATTGCACAAGAAATTAATCCTGGCAGTTGACACTAGTGTTGTAAGCCTTCTTAATAATATAGTGACACATTTGGTAGCCTTTAAAATTTTAAATCAGGAGATTATTAAAATATTTTTCAATCAGATAGGAAGTAGATAATTTTTTTAAAATCTTAAAATATTTCTCTGAAAAGATGGCTTTTCACAAAACTAATAATATTCAGTGATGACCTTGCTAAGCCAAAACAGAAGTCAAGAACCATGCATACACATCCTGTTATGTGTGAAGACTTCTTTGAAGTATTCTTTTCTATTAAGAGACAGGAGTTTGTTTTGTGCTAAAAAATAATTTGATGGCTGTGGGATCCTGGGCAAGCCACTTAACCCAATTGTCTCAGCAAACAAACAAACAAACAAAAAGATAATTTTGATGGAACATTAGCTAGGACCTGCTATTGAATAATTTACTTTAAGAAACTCTTAATGAATGTTCAACAATTTTATCATTCTAAGATCTAGGTTAGTTATCTATTCTCAAAAAGCTATAATTTATAAGCTTAACTATGAAATCTATTGCTCCAAATGATCTAATGTTATCAAATGCATACCTGCATCATTAGCATCGTCTAGTTTGGGAATTCCTTTGATTCTATTGTGTTTAACAGCAGAACACTTTTTATTCAACTGGACTTGGGCCTTAAACTTCACCCAATTTAGTATGCTTTCTACAATTCCACAGCCAATTGCCTGAAATAGAAAAAATTATGCATGATATTTAAAAGAGTGGGTAACATATATAATTTTTTAAAATTGAGATATGGTTCTTAAAAGGCCATTTACACTCCTTATAATGGTATCAACTCACAGCTTTGATGAATTTTTCACTCAATTCACATTTTGAACCAAAGCTCTTGGCCTGCAGAGTCATATTTTCCTTAGTCTGGGAGTCAAAGGTTGGGTTTTCAATTAAGGCATTCACAAAAATCCACATATGATTTTTCACCTGCGGTAAAATTTAATCAATTAAAAATTCATTCAAACTAGTATACATAATATGTACATACTTGCATGTTTGGGTTAGCCCTCAGTTTGTTCTCATGTATGCCTTATAAAAAATACTTAAAAGATCCTGTCCATTGTATGTGTTTCTAAAACATGCAGGACAAGTGGACATACTGGATGTATATATTTAAACTAGAGAAGGAAAGTAGGCTGCATTGTTTTCAGGAAATTATAAAGTTTCTTTTAATAATTTCAGCCTTCTCTTAGAAATCAAAGCCCATCTTTCAAACGCCAATATTCTACTGGTGATGTTGTAGGCATAATATAGATATAAATAAATATAATATATAAAATAACATAAATAATATAAATATAAAAAAGATATAACACAAAGACAGTAAGGTGAACAGACTAAATGCTCAAGTAATATTCTTAAGATATGAGGAGAAATTGGGGACAAATCTTTTGCACAGAGTGGACCTCTGTGCCAAATTTAGGTGAGAACATAGACAATTCATATAGGATGGGTACATATATGTATAGATTGGGGTCCTTGTAAATATCTAATATCTTTGTCATTAGCACAATTATATGACTTTAGGAGAGTTATTTCTACTATTCTCTCATCTTTTCCACAGCAATACCAAAGTGTTCATACCTGATGGGCTTTTACTGCAACACCTCCTTTGTTCTTTTTCTTCACAACATCAATAAGTCTACTTATAATTTGATCAGCTACATAATCAACATGTCTGCCACCCTACAGAGAAAAAACAGTAAAACATAGAAGCCAATAGTCTCAGGCCATTAAGACATTAAAAATTCCTGGTTACTGTATTTTTAGCTTAATAAATACTAAAATGTCCACATATTAATATAAGCTAATTTTTAAAAATAGATATTAGCAAAAATGCTTTGCCAAAAGATTAAATGACCCATTTAAATATAAGAAAATTACCTTGGAAGTGGCAATGCTGTTGACAAAGCTAATTTGCTGGAAGCCTTTTTCACTCATAGTTAAACATACTTCCCACCTGTTGTTTACTTCTTCGTGGATAATTTTTAGTGGGTTGCCAGTTTCATCCAATTTGTCCTTCACATACAAATCCACATAGCTACGGAATCCTTTTACCTGTACCAACATAATAGTAATTATTTTGTTTCTTCCAGTGAAGTGCAAATTAAAATGGGCACAATGATCAAGAGGATTCCTTATAAATCCAGTGATACGAGGCCAAATCATTAAACTCCCAAACTTAAAAATAAATAATTTAAGGGGTTACATTGTGGTGAAAGAAGGGCTATTTAAAAACAAAAACTCACAGGCAGCCTAGTTCCATTGAGAAAGACTTTGACATCTTTGGTAGAACCAGCAATATCATATGCTCTTCTAGACATCAAAGCAACAATATCCTTGTCTAGATTTGTCATTTTAAATTTTGACAGATCAGGTTGGAAGGTGATACATGTGTAGTCTTCTCCACTAAAGGGCTTGAGAGTCATTTCACCTGCTTTTCCCATGTTATCCATCCAGGTCTGTGGAAGTTAAATTTTTTAAGTTAGTAAAAACCCTTTCAAATTGCATTATAAATGTTACCAGGATAAAAATATGCCAGAATGATGCATGAACCTTAGTACACATTAAACACAAAGAAGTCATTTTAATGAATCTAATTTCATAAAATCTTAGGAGTTGTTTAAATGTTTCTGAATTATACAATATCATATAAAGTCTTTTGCTTAAGAAACTCTTAATGAATGTTCAACAATTTTATCATTCTAAGATCTAGGTTAGTTATCTATTCTCAAAAAGCTATAATTTATAAGCTTAAGCTATATATGTTATAAAAAATAAGGGTCTGATGTATACCTGCTTGAACATTTTTTTATATTCTTTACAGGCAGTTTCCACTGTAAATTTGGTACTGAATATATTGCATAATTTGGCTCCATATCCATTTCGACCACCTGTGTTTTTAAAAAGACAAATAAAGGGATAAATTGCACTTTAATTCCCCTCAATACCCATTTCTCAACTAAATCATTACATAGCCTGAATGTAGCTATACTTTTATCTGAAATACACAAGCAACTGGTTTATAGCAAAATCATTTTTTAAACTAGTTGATATTCCATCTTTCTTTAAACTAATAAAGATTGATAAAAGACTGAGCTTAAAAAAATATAATTTTTAGTCACAGTTTGGTGAATTTTCAGATATCTTACCAGTGACCTTCTTCTCATCATCATCATAGTTACTGGAAGTCAAGAGCTGTCCAAAAATAAGAGCTGGCACATAGACCTTCTCAACCTTATGCTCTACAACAGGAATACCTTTCCCATTATTCCAGATACTAATTGTATTGTTTTCCCTAGTGAAAAAGAAATTTAAATTTTTATTTAAAATTAGAAAAGGCTGAACATATTGCTTATAATTGTTATTTTTTAAGTTCAAATATTTTATAGGAGTTATTTGTTATATATTTTATAGTCATGGATTTCTCATATCCCATAACATCATAATTGCTTTCTTACAAAACCCAGTAAACTATTTAGGAAGGGAAACTGGTTGAAACATGAGCATTCTCAATGTTGTGTAGGCAGGAAAATGTACCAAAAAACTCAACTCTTTCCAACACCTGTGCTGACAATGATAATGTTAAGTAAATATGCAACACTGTCATGGTTTAGGGTAAACAGGGAAAGGGGATATGATATATGCCAAATGGAAAGAAAAAAAGACAAACCTGGAAAAATATTTTGTAGCTTTTTAAAAAAAGGTCACCTATATGCGTACATCCTTCCTGCCAGTTCCCCCTTATATCCTTTCTCTACCCTACTACCCAAGGACAACTATTGAGACACAGTAACTAACCCATCAATAATCATAATAATGCTACATGGAAATTTTTTGTTTTTATTGTATTATTCTAAGCAACATTTTAAGAGAAGAGAAAATACGTTTTAGTGCAATTAAATACTTAATGATATTATTAGACATATCATATATTGAAGGGAGAAAGTATTTCATATAATTTGTGGAACAGCTATAAGGTAGGATAGTTTACACAATTGGTCATTATAACATTTCCTTAATAGGAAAATATAAAAAGTCAGAAGGCTAGTGGCCTATGTACACTCTTTGAGAAAGTCCCACTCTGGAGAGGATCATTTATTAAATTGGGCAGCCAGACTAAAACATTACCTAATGGACCATTATGAATAAAATAGGAGAAAGAAAAAGGTTTATTTTGATGTACTAGTTGCTTATCCAATATGTCAACCAAAAAGAGACTTACGAATCTATTGTGACTTTAATACAATTCATTTTCGGGTCCCTCTGCTTGTTGTCTGCGGCATTTACTAAAAGAGTAAAACAATTAAAACTTTTATTAGACATTCAAATCTGTTTTCAAAAAGATACACTTATGTTCTAAAGAAAAACTTGAACTCAACTGAGAAAACACTGATTACATGCAACAAAGACTAATTCTGAGCCAGAAATCTCCATCTGAAGCCCAGCTTAACCGCCGTCTTCACTACTAATGCTGCCATCACCAGCACTACCACTGTTTATGCTACATCCATTTTGGTTACAGATTGTTGAAAGGCATTAAAAATGAGATCTATATTAAGATTAAAGCAAGGCCAAACACTACATATTTTTTTGACATGGACTATTTCTAAGCTATAATGAGTTTAGAAATTTTTTTTTAGTGTGCAAAAATTTTTAGTTGAAATGGATTTGAGTTATTCTTTATTTGAACTTCCTTACCTAAAATTTCATCAAAAATTTTGTATAAACCAGGAACAAAAGTTACATCTCTGTAGTTAAGTCCAACTTCTTCATCATAAACCCACATTTGCTAGAATAAAATAAAGACATTTTGAAAGTCAGTTTATTATTCTCTAAACTATGCATCACAATTAAATAAAACATTTAATGTTTTCTAAGTTGAAGACTAACAAAATATATTTTAATGGAAAGTTTTTATGATTAAAATTTTGAGATTTGGCTATGCATAGCAAATACAGGTAAAATAAAAGGGAGAAGGAAACCTGGAAAGAAAAAGGCTGAAAAATAAATATCAAACTGCACATGATCAATTTTGTTTATTTACCTGGGTCACAACCTCCACAGAACCAATATAGGTATCAGGACGGAGTAAAATATGCTCCAACTGGGTTTTCTTTTGATAGATCCTCTCAACAGACAATCTTTTCTTTGCATCTTCATTTTTCTTTATTTTATTAATTTGTAGATTTTCATTTACAGGCTACAAAATTTTTTTAAAAAGGAGATAGAAAAAGCTTTTTAATAATAGTCTTGAAAGGAAAATAGAATAAAAATGCCAAGTAACACTTTAATATTTAAGGGTAAAATTTGCAGTTGAACACATTGCTAGTACATTTAGGAGATGATCATTGAATCCTAGCAGTTAAAAACATCAAGAACAAAACCTTGAGTAATAAAAAGACTGCAAAACTGTATAGGTCTCCAATCAAGGAATAGACCCCACATCCATTTTCTTTTGAAAACACTGATATTCACTTTATGGAAAGGAAAACCTGCATGAATATGAGCATATATACATGGAAAAATCCTACTATAACAGAAAAACTATTGCATGATTTCAGACGTATCCAAATTATGAATCAATCTTGACTTGGGAAACACAGGAAAGGTTTACATGCTATACAGGTGATCTGGAATAACTGAAATTATAACGCTGTTTGTGATCTATATTAAAAAGCTTAAAGCACGAACCAGTCCAATACTACTCGTGCACACATGGGCTTTGAGTCAGGAATTCAGGTCAGTCACCAGTTAGAAGCCACTTTGCTTTTACAAGCATAGAGCTAAAAAGATGGGGGGAGGGGCGGAAGAGAGACAGGTGTAGCGACTGGAAAGGAGGGAAGTTTTGTGTTAAAAAACAAACTCAGCTCTCCCCAATCAGGACCCAACCACTCTGGGGCCGGTTTTTTCCTCTTCTGTCACACGGAAGCCAAGTCAAAGAGCATCGGGGATCTCAGTAACGGCCCCAGGGAGTCAGTCAAGGGCAGGAGGACGGGGGCGGACCCTTCCGGGATCCAAGGGGCCCCTGAAGTGACAACAAGCAGAAGCAGGGCAATCCACGCCGTCCCCAAGCCCTCTCTCCTCTGCCCTTCCCCCAGCTCCTTCAAGCACCATCTTTTACAAAAAGCCTTCCTCAGCACACCTTCCTGTGCCTTCTAATATCTATCTATCTATATATGGTTGCATCTTGTCTGCCTCTTTTGGAACCTTCTTCCCCCCTTTTCCCCTCCCCCCCTGCGGCGGAAGAGCCCGGCCAAAGCAGAGGCTCTTTGTGAATAGACTGACCGGCTTTACCTTCTCGCCAAAGCGTTCGCCCCAGTCACCGGGCCTCTCGACACCACTGGGGCACTGCATGACTAAAACGCTTCACCCTTTAATTGGGCGGTTTCCGAGATTATGGCAACCCAGAGTCCCGACTAGGCCTGCGGCGACCCCTGACCCACCCAGGGGCGGAGGTCGGGGGTCATCGCTCTGGGGTCCCTTGTCAGGAACGTGGGGGAGGGCTCCTGGCAAGGCCAAGGACTAACTAATCCAACCCGGGCCGGAGCCCTGTGAAGAGCGGCCGCCGGAGCCGGAAGTCGCACTCCGGCCTCCTATGCTCACCTGTAGAGGCGATAGATCCTCCATGCCGGCGGCCATGAGGAGAGGCAGCGAAAATGACTGAAGAGATCAGAAGACAGAGGGACTAAGAAAAAGTGCCGACACAACCCGCCGAAGACTAGGGTCCGTTACGCGGGCTCCTTTCAAAACTATTTTTTCCCCGCCCGCCCGAGCCACAGTGACCAATCATCACTCTGATCTCGTCACCCTGGCGACCACGAGCGACCAATCACTGCGGGAGTCTCAGATAATCCAATGAGCGACTGCGGAGTCCTATTCGAATAGGCCAGTCAAGACAGAAGGCGGGACCCTGAGGACTTTCAAATAGGACCAATTGGAATCGGGGCCGAGAAGACGGGCAGGAAGTTATACCAATGAGAAGGAAGCAGCGGTTTGCCCGCTAGGAAGCTCAGAATAACCACTTGGGCGGGCGTTTGAAATGAGGGAAAAGCCAGAAAGTGAGAAAGGGGAAGTTTGGGAGTTCTCCAACCTAGATCCCCATCCTAACAGGTCTGCCGAGGATCCTGGAAGATTTAGAGTTGGAAAGGGAGGGATCGCCGGGTCTTACATTCTCTTTGACTGAGAAGGAAAAATAAAAGGCTCCAAGAAGTCTAGTGGCTTATCCCATGTTACACAGCGGGAGTGAGGAGTTCGAATCCTCACACAACTCCACGCTCCATGCTCTATTTCTAAACTTTTTTGATTATCCTTTTATTATTATTTCCACAAATATGCAAAAAATTTCAACATTTCCACACGCAAAAAAATTAACTATTACAGATTGAAAAAAAAAATAACTGGCGAGTAATTTTTACATTATCAATTAGCTATAGTGAGAATCCATTTAGATTTTTGCAGCAGAGCAGGATGCTTGGAAGGCACTGCTCTGGAGCTTCATTTCTGTACCATTTTATTTAAATCGAAGACATTTCCTTTTTCTGTTAGGATTACAAGAGGAGTTTGTTGGTATAAAAACATCTAAAGTAGAATTTCTAGGAAAATAGTATTCCCCGACTTATTATTAGAAAGTAGAGAGAAGCACTCTACTGAAAAGTATCTACATATGCTATCTCTATGTATATATATATAT
This sequence comes from Sminthopsis crassicaudata, assembly GCF_048593235.1. Classification (NCBI taxonomy): domain Eukaryota; kingdom Metazoa; phylum Chordata; class Mammalia; order Dasyuromorphia; family Dasyuridae; genus Sminthopsis; species Sminthopsis crassicaudata. Next base: position 351,151,618 of record NC_133620.1, read on the forward strand.
ATATTTATAAATATTGCTATCCATCTATCCATTCCTCTAAATGAAATCTTGAGAGGGAAAGACAGACAGACACCAGACACACATCTCCCAAGTTTACCAGAGTTTACCTCCCAGGCTTCCGGAGTATCACGTGGGATAATTTGTAAAGTGCTTCGGCTAACCTTCCGACGCTACGGAAGCACTAGCTATTGTTATTTATTAGGGGCAGTAGGGGGGCAGTGGGTAGAATCTCCAGCCTCAGGAAGAGTCCACTTTCTGAATTCAAATCCAGCCTCAGACACTTCACTTGCTGTGTGACGTCACTTTAACCCTATTTGCCTCAGTTTCCTCATCTGTAATATGAGGTAAAGAGGGAAATGGCAAACCCCTCAAGAGTTGGAAATGACTAACAGCAGCACTTATTTAATGCCTGAGTGCGTGCCTAGAGCTGGGTACTGAAATATTACTACCTCAGATAGTCCTTGCCCTCAGGGAGCTTACATTCTGATGATTACACAAAAAAGGGGACCTATGAAGAGTGGGGGAGGAGAAAAGTGCGTCCCGGAGAACTGCAGCCCCCATTTTCTCTTTTCTCTCATCTTCAGTCTTCCAGCCTCCTTTCCAAATGACTAAAAGCCAGCCTGCCTCCCCAAACTTTCTAAAGCCCTTTCTTGATTTCACCATTCCTTCTAGCTATTGATTCTGTATCTCTCCTCCCTTTCACCATTAAACTTGAGAAAGTCCTCTACGTTTGGGTACTGCCACTTCCCGGCTTCCCTTTTCTTTCTGAATCCTCCACAGTCTGGTTTCTGACATCATTATTCATCTGAAACTTTCCCTCCAAAATAAACCAATGACCTTGATCTTCCCATAGCCATATCTAATTAATAACCCTTTCTTATTCCTTGTCCTTGACTGACTTCATGGATGCATTTTTGGTCACTTTTTCTCTTAGATCTAGATTCTCTTTCCTCAGTGGTTTTTGCTGACACTGCTTACTCCTGAATTTCCACTCATCTTTCTGACTAAATTTCCCCCATATCCCTTCTCCTTTTCTACTCTCAGAGAACCATCATGTAGAATTATTTTAAAAATGATAAAAAAAAAAACCTCAGCAAAACAAGTGATATGTTAGGTGTTCCATAGCTCTAGCAAACATAATTTTAAAAAATCATAGATCTATTTATAGTACCCCTCTAGCCAATAAACTTCAATGGCTCTGTCTCTCTTATATTTCTTCCAAATATAATTTTTTAAAATTATAGATCTGTTTATAGTACCCTGATAGTCAATAAACTTCAATGGCTCTATCTACAAGATCCCATAGAAAGTCAATTTGGGGGCAGCTAGGGGGCGCAGTGGATAGAGCAGCAGCCTTGAATTCAGGAGGACCCGAGTTCAAATCTTGTCTCAGACACTTAACACTTCCCAGCTGTGTGACCCTGGGCAAGTCACTTAACCCCCGCCTCAGAAAAAAAAAAAAGTCAATTTGGCATTTAAAACTCTTCACTATCTGGACCCTTCCTGTCTGTCTAGTCTTTTTTTTACAGTTTGTTCTTTCTTCAAGGAGATAGATAGTAGGTTAAAGCTTCTTAAACTGTGGATCCAGACCCCTTTTACTGAATTGTGGATGCTCTATGTCCTTCAATATCAAATAACCCCTCAAGATTTAATTCTTTACATAAAAATAGACAAGTACATCCATCTATTAGTGTGCAAATTTGCTTTATAAATGATAAATTTACGTGTATACTAAAGTATTGTTTTAAAATAAATTTATTTTTTATTATAGGTAAATGTTTGATTTGTACACCTATTTTATATGCCCATATACCATGGATTTCATAAAAATTTCTCCGGTGAAAATGGATCTAGAGTGGAAGATCTGGGACTGAGACTCAGGAAAACCTGAGTGAGGATTTGATCATAGATACTTCTAGCTGTGGGATCCTGGAAATAAGCCCCTTGTCCTCTGCCTCAATTTCTTCAACTGTGAAATGGGAATAACAAAAATTGTTTATTGTCTTAGGGAGAAAATTTGGAACTCAAGATTTTATATAAAAATGAATATTAAAATAAATGCAAGAATTTGTAATTAGAAAACCTGAGTTTGTCTAAAAAATAAAAAACAAAACAAAAATAAATAAAATGTGGATAATAATAGCTCTTCAGAATTCTCATGAGAATCCTTGGAACTTGAGGATAAAATGAGATAAAATAGGATAAAAACTGTAAAGTGCTTAACACAGCTTCTGGTACAGAGTAGTTATTGTTTTGGGATCACCTTAATTGTGTCTAACACTTTGGGACCCTATTTGGGGTTTCCTTGGCAGATATATTGGAGTGCTCGCCATTGCTTTCTCCAGCTCATTTTGGAGAAGAAGAAATTGTGGCAGAGTCAAGTGATCTGCCCAGTGCATAGCTAGGAAGTGTCTAAGGCCATATTTGAACGATTCCATTCTCAGCATTGTATCCACTGGATTATCTAGCTCCCTGAATTGGTACCCTTGGTACAAACAGGCTCTCCATTTGCCACCTCTGCCTTTAGCTCTGCCCTCTTCCCTTTCCTGATTTCTTTAGACACTTTCTGCAGAAGACCTCTCAGGTCCTGCGAGTTGCAAGTGTTAGCTCTTTCCCCTGGGGGTTTGCTTTTCATCTAAATGCACAAATTTTAAATTAATATTTATTTGCATTCTCTCCACCATAGTTTTTTGTCTTGTTTTCCCAGTAGTAAGCACTATACTTCTGGTACAAACTGGGGCTTAATAAATGCTGATTGCTTGTTTTGATTAATTCAGAACTCACAGGTCTCAGGAGACCCATGAAAAGCAACTCTTAGAAAAAGACACTGAGTAGGAAGCTTTCTTTTGCATGAAAAGGGCAGTAACTGTCTCAGTTTTTCTAGCCCCAGCCTTTGCATAGTGTTTTAACATGTAGTAAGAGAATTCTTATTTTTTTTTTTCTTGCAAGGAAATTGAGGTTAAGTGACTTGCCTGAGGCTGAATTTAAACTCAGGTCCTCCTGACTCCAGGGCTGGTGTGCATTGTATCATCTAGCTGTCCACTCATAGTAAAGATTTAATACAGGCTTCCTCCTCTCATTGGTGAGAATCTTTCTAGCACCTCTATTTGAGGAAGTTCCAATGGCCAATCTTAACTTACTTCTCTTCCAGCTCTGCTCCTTACTCTTTTTTAAAAATTTAATTTAATTTAATTTTTTTATTAATTTCATAATCATAATATTTTTTGACAGTACATATATATAGGTAATTTTTTTACAACATTATCCCTTGTACTCCTTCTGTTCTGAATTTTTCTCCTCCTTCCCTCCACCCCCTCCCCTAGATGCAGGCATTCCCATACATATTAAATATGTTATAGTATATCCTAGGTACAATATATATGTGCAGAATCGACTTTTGTTGTTGTTGTTGTTGTTGTTGTTGCAAAGGAAGGATTGGATTCAGAAGTAAAAATAACCTGGGGAGAAAAACAAAAAAAAAATGCTAACAGTTTACACTCATTTCCCAGTGTTCCTTCTCTGGGTGTAGCTGATTCTGTCCATCATTGATTAATTGGAATTGGCTTAGTTCTTCTCTATGTTGAAGATATCCACTTCCATCAGAATACATCCTCATACAGTTATCATTGTTGAAGTGTATAATGATCTCCTAATTCTGCTCGTTTCACTTAGCATCAGTTTCATGTAAGTCTCTCCAGGCCTCTCTGTATTCATTCTGCTGGTCATTTCTTACAGAACAATAATATTCCATAACATTTATATACCATAATTTACCCAACCATTCTCCAACTGATGGACATTCATTCATCTTCCAGTTTCTAGCCACTATGAAAAGAGCTGCCACAAACATTTTGGCACATACAGGTCCCTTTCCCTTCTTTAGTATTTCCTTGGGTATATAAGCCCAGTAGTAGTACTGCTGGGTCAAAGGGTATGCACATTTTGATAACTTTTTGGGCATAATTCTAGATTGTTCTCCAGAATGGTTGGATTCTTTCACAACTCTACCAACAATGCTTAAGTGTCCCAGTTTTCCCACATCCCCTCAAACATTCATCATTATTTGTTCCTGCACCTTAGCCAATCTGACAGGTGTGTAGTGGTATCTCAGAGTTGTCTTAATTTGCATTTCTCTGATCAATAGTGATTTGGACACTTTCATATGAGTGGAAACAGTTTCAATTTCATCATCTGAGAATTGTCTGTTCATATCCTTTGACCATTTATCAATTGGAGAATAGCTTGATTTCTGATAAATTAGAGTCAATTCTCTGTATATTTTGGAGATGAGGCCTTTATCAAAACCTTTAACTGGAAAAATGTTTTCCCAATATGTCACTTCCCTTCTTATCTTGTTTGCATTAGTTTTGTTTGTACAAAAGCTTTTTAATTTGATGTAATCAAAATTTTCTATTTTGTGATCAATAATGATCTGTAGTTCTTTTTTGGTCACAAATTTCTTCCTCCTCCACAAGTCTGAGAGGTAAACTATCTTATGTTCCTCTAATTTATTTATAATCTCGTTCTTTATTCTTAAATCTTGGACCCATTTTGATCTTATCTTAGTATGTGGTGTTAAATGTGGGTCCATGCCTAGTTTCTGCCATACTAATTTCCAGTTTTCCCATCTACTCCTAACTCTTGACTTTTTCACCTCTGGCCAAGTACACATCCATGAATCTTCTCCCTTCTTCCCACTCTTTCCCTTTCCACTTTTCAGTTGCCTTTTATGTGTTATCTTTTTTTATTATAATGTAAGCTCCTTGAATCCCCAAATTCTCCCCTCTAGTTAACTTCCCTAGTATAGTTGACAGCATCATCATCCTCCAGGCTTGAAATCTAGGCATCTTAATTCCTCACAATCTCCCATCCTTATTCCTCCCATCTCTCTCTCTGTCTGTCTGTCTCTGTCTCTCTGTCTCTGTCTCTGTCTCTCTCTCTCGTTTTCTCTCTCTCTTTCTCTCTCTCTCCCCTTGTCTCTCCATATATATTTAGGATGCAATTAGAGTTAAGTGACAGCTAATAAATGGCTGAAGTTGAATTTGAATTCAGGTCCTCCCATCTCCAGAGTTGGATCTTTATCCATTTTGTCCTTTCTCCCCCTCCATCTAATCTGTTGCCAAGGCACATCAGTTTTACATTTGTGACATCTCTAATATGTACTTCCTTGTCATCTGTCATTGTCACTACTCTAGAACATGTCCTTATCACCTCATATTTGGAACATCACTTCTCTTCTAGTTCTAGTTCATCCTTCAATCAGTTGTCAAAGTGAATGCAGGTCTGACCATATCACCTCCCCTGCTCAGCCTCTACATCCCATTCAATAAGCTCCAGTGACTCCCATATCATTTCCATGATCAAATATAAAATCTGTAGTTCAAAGCTCTTCCTTGCTCAATCTACCTCCCTTTATTTTTCTAATCTCCTTAAACCTTACACACCCCAATCCACTGATACTACTCTCCTATTGTTCCTTGAATAAAACAATCCATTTCCTAACTCTGGACATTTTCACCGTGTTCCCTTTATTTAGAAAGTTCCAATCCTTCCCCTCTGTGGCTTCCCTGACCTCCTTCAAGCCCTAGCAAAAATCCTACCTTCTAAAGGAAGCTTTTCTTGATCTCCTTTAATTCAAATACTTTTCCTTTATGAATTATTTCTAATTTATCCTGTATACATCTTGTTTGTATATAGCTGTTTGCATTTTGTTTCCCTCGGTAAGGAAAAAGAGTGGGGACTTAAAAAAAACAACAAAAAAACAACTATTCTTTGTATCCTCAGTACTTAAGCATAGTGCCTGGCATATAAGTGTTTAATAAATTATGTATCTAATCTCTTTGCTATTTTATAAATGCTTTTCTATTTAATCACCTTTATTTTTCCTCAGGGGAAATATTTGAAAAGTATTGCCTTACAGTCATCCTTGTGTGTTTCCATGAGCACTGTGCTTATTCTTTATTACCGTTCTTCCCTGTATCAGGAATGTGATGCCGTGAAACTGAGAGCTAAGAGATCAGGGTTTTTAAGAAGGCTTTGGATGCTGAAACTCATTGGCAAAGATGAGGTGGGAGGGGTTGATTTCAAACATATCTCTCTGAATTTCCCTGTTTTTCAGGAGTAGGTAACTTTAGGCCACTCCTGCTTACAGGTGGTTACCTTCCTGTTTCATGCTAATTTTTTGTTCAGCAAAACTGAAGTAAACTAATTTCCAATATTCCCTTTTCATGCAATGGGGAAGGAGAGAAAGACATGACAGGATCATTTTAAAACCATATTAAAAAAATAAAAACCTGCTACCCCTTTCCTCTATAAAAGCAGATTCTGCAAGTAAACTTTACGGACCTAAGATATGAAAGGTCTTTTGCTAAGATCCTGCAGAGATGGTTCTTATAGAGTTCACAATCTAGCTGGGGAGATGTGACTAACATATGAATTCTTTTTTTTTTTTTAATCTTATTTATAATTTTTGACAGTATATATGCATAACATATGAATTCTTAACATATGATCTTTTTGAAGAGTAAGGTCGATTTGAACAAAAAAAAAAAAAATAGGAGAGGGAAGGTCATGAATAAAGCTGTATTGATCCTCCCAGCTCTTCTACCTCTCTTGATTTACTACTTCCTGACAATCAGAACCTCAAATTAGAACTTTTAAAAATAAGTGACTATTATATTCACTTGCCTTAGTATTTTCAGGATTAGAATTCCTCTTTTGCCAGTCACCACAGTTATAAACCATCTCTTCTTTTGAGATGAATGTAAGAAGGGAACTCTGCATGTCCCTTATGAGGTTGTATCTTCTCTGATGTCATAAATGGATAGTTGGATGGGGGCAGGGAAAGATCATATAACTCTATTTCAGTTTTAAAAAACTATCGTATAACAGCTTGGGACTAATTAAGTATTTCCTTTCTATAGTTAATGACATTAATGATGCTAAGGTGTTTTGTGAATACTTTTTCCTGTCAGTCAATTTCATCATTCATTCTTTTATTCCATAAGCATTTATTGAGTCCCAAACATTTTTTGACCCCTTTTCTATCCCAGTTTCAATATGGGGTATTCTGGATAATAATATTGTTGCAAATATGACTTAATACTCCAAGCAACAGATCAGACAAAAATAACAAATTAGATAGCAAAGTATTTGATTATGATAGAATAAAAAGCAGATAAGGAAAATTAAGCAGTAAAAAATCATGAAAGCATGACTCCTTCCTGCTAGTCTTCCATGCCAGATGGAAAGGGAATAACCTCTAGATCAAGCATATTCTTAGGAAAGAAAAGGTTGCATCTTTACTGAAATGCCTTTCCTTTACTCTTCTTCCCAAAGTAATGCTCATTTTCTCAGCAAAGCTACTACTGACATCTGTTAGAACTGTCATATGGTGCTTAGTTATTTTGGAGAGGAGACTTCTCAAGCCAACATGCCTCAGGGCTAATCAACACATTCATTTTGGCTGGAATGTTGAGTACTTGAAAGGGAAGTATATAAAATAATTTAGGTAGCAGTCAGATTTTGGAGGGCTGTACTTGCTAATCTGGGGAGTTTGTTTTTTACTTAAAGACAATAGAGCACCACTGAAGATGTTGGGCAGTAACCTGGTCAAACTTGTGTTTTAGAAATGCTCATTTAAATTTGGAACTGCCTAAAAGGCTATCAGATTGTGCATACCTTTTGATCCAGCAGGATTTCTACTGGGCTTATATCAGAAAGAGATCATAAAGGAGGGAAAGAGAGAAGCAAAAATGTTTTTTGCACATAAGCAACATAAGCAAAAAACTGGAAACTGAGTGGATGCCCATTAGTTGGAGAATGGCTGAATAAATTGTGGTATATGAATGTTATGGAATATTATTGTTTTATAAGAAATGACCAACAGGATGATTTCAGAGAAGCCTGGAGAGACTTACATGAACTGATGCTGAGTGAAGTGAACAGAACTAGGAGATCATTTTACACAGCAACTACAATATTATACGATGATCAATTCTGATGGATGTGGCTCTTTTCAACAATGAGATGACTGAGGTCCGTTTCAATGATCTTGTAATGAAGAGAGCCAACTACACCCAGAGACAGGACTGTGAGAACTGAGTGTGGCTCATAACATTGTGTTTTTACTCTTTTTCTTGTTGTTTGCTTGCAATTTGTTTTCTTTCTCATTTTTTTTTCTTTTTGATCTGATTTCTCTTGTGCAGCATGATAATTGTATAAATATGTATACATATATTGGGTTTAACATATTTTTGACATGTTTAACATATATTGGATTACTTGCTATCTAGGGGAGGAGTTGGGGGGAAAAGGGGGAAACTTTGGCTTTGCAAGGGTCAGTGTTGAAAAATTATCCATGCATATGTTTTAAAAATAAAAAGCTTTAATTAAAAAATGCTAATTTAACATTTGTGCGGAGAATGGACTGGAGAGGAGAGAAGACTAGAAAGGAAAACAATTAGGAAACTATTGCTTTAGGACTTGAGAAGTGATGAGAGTTTGAATAAGGTAAAGAAAAAGAGTTCTAATTCTAGATATGTTATAGAAATAGAATCAGCAAGCCTTGGTAACTGATTGGGAAAGGGTGGTGGTGAGGCAAAGGGGAAGAGTCAAGGGTGACTTTGAGTTTGAAAATCTAGGTTATTGGGAAGATGGTGGAGCTTTCAACAGAAAAAGGTATGTTTAGAGGAAGGATGGGAATATAATGAGTTTTATTTTGGTCACAATGGATTTGAAATATCCTACAGTCAATAGATTATGAAGGATTAGAATTCAGTAGAAGACATTATAGCTGATTCAAGAATTATCTTCATAGAGGTGATTCTTGAAACAATGGGAACCAATGAGATCAATGAGAGAATGAATACAGAGAAAAGAGGAGGTCTCAAGGCAAAATTTTGTGCTTGTTGTATCCAGTCATATTCAGTGTAGAAGTAAAGGACCTTGAAAAGAAGCAGTCAGATAGCAAGAGGAATGAAGACAGAACATAATGATGACCTAGGAGGTAGAGAAAAGAATATTTATGGGATCACAGAATTTGAGAGTTGAAAAGTACCTTGGTCCCTGTTTAGTCCAATATGTACACAAAAAGAAGCCCCACCAAAACACCTCAGATTCCTGTTCATCCAGCTTCTTGCTTGAAGATGTCCAAGCACGAAGAGCCTGTCACTTCTGGAAGCAATGCCCTCCCTTTCTGGACAGCTCTAATGGAAGTTTCCCCTGATATCCTAGGCTAAATTCTTGCAATTCATTGTTTTGCCTTCTGTGGCTAAACAGAACAAGTCTATCCCTCTGTGCATGACAACTCCTTCAAATACTTGAAGGCTTCTATCATGACCTCTCTGAATCTCTCTTTTCCAGGCTAGACATTCTCAATTCCCTTAGCTTATCTTCATATAGCATATACTGAAGATCTTTTGCCATTCTGATCTCCCTTCACTGGACATTTACCAACTTATCAATGTCCTTCTTAAATTATAATGCCCAGAAATGAACATAGCATTATTCCAGATGAAGTCTGACAAAGGGCAACTGGATGGCACGTGGATAGAACACTCAATCTGGAGTCAAAGAAGACTCGTCTTTCTGAGTTCAAATCTGACCTCAGGTACTATCTGAGTGTCACTGCACAAGTCACTGTTTGCTTCAGTTTCCTCATCTGTAAAATAAGCTAGAAAAGGAAATGGCAAAACGCCTTTTTTTTTTTTGCAAAGAAAACTCCATATGGGGTCAGGAAGAGTTGGACATAACTAAAATGCTGAATAACAAAATGAAATCTGACAAGGGCAGATTAGAATGGGACTATTACTTCCTTATTTTCCTGAAAGTTTTGCCTAATGAAGCCTAAGATTGTGTTAACTTTTAAAAATCACATTATATCATCACCATCATATCACACTATGAGAGGTACTACTAAAACATCTAGAACTTTTTGTTTTTAGAAGAACTGCTATCTTAATAAACATAGGTTGTTCCCCTCCCCCCCATTTTCCACCTCTGAAGTTAATTTATAGTACCCATTTATTCCTATGGAGCTTTTTCTTTTAGTTCTGTTTTGGCTACCCATTGCCTTAATGATCCTTCTTGATTTTGTGCCATCGTTTAATGAGCACACCAGCAAAAGCCCAGATCCATGGAGTATTTCACTGCAGTATCTTTGTCATGCTGACATGGAACATTAGCAGTTACTTTTTGAATGAGCTCATCTGACCAATTCTGAATGGATTTGATGATTTTGTCATCTAATCCATATCTCTTCACTGTAGCTGCACAGAGAGGAAATACTTGATCTGAATATGATACTTGATCAAAAGCTTTGCTAAAATCAAGGTAAATTATATTCACAGCATTCCTCTCATTTACTAGTTTAGTAAGCCTGTCAAAAAAGGAAATGAAGTTATTTTGACATGATCTGTTCTAGATGAAACCATGTTGACTCTTTATATGGGGATAAAATGTAGGCATCCTTTTTTATTTTTTCATTTTGTTTTTTATTAATTTTTGTAATTATAACATTTTTTTGACAGTACATATGCATAGGTAATTTTTTTTTTTTACAACATTATCCCTTGTACTCCCTTCTGTTCCGAGTTTTTCCCCTCCTTCCCTCCACCCCGTCCCCTAGATGGCAGGCATTCCCATACATATTAAATATCTTATAGTATATCCTAGGTACAATATATATGTGCAGAACCGAATTTTTGTTGTTGTTGTTGTTTCAAAGGAAGGATTGTATTCGCAAGGTAAAAATAATCTGGGAAGAGAAACAAAACAAAACAATACAATGCTCACAGTTCACACTCATTTCCCAGTGTTCCTTTTCTGGGTGTAGCTGATTCTGTCCGTCATTGATCAATTGAAATTGGATTAGCTCTTCTCTATGTTGAAGATATCCACTTCCATCAGAATACATCCTCGTACAGTATCATTGTTGAAGTGTATAATGATCTCCTAGTTCTACTCGTTTCACTCAGCATCAGTTGATGTAAGTCTCTCCAAGCCTCTCTGTATTCATCCTGTTGGTCATTTCTTACAGAACAATAATATTCCATAACATTCATATACCATAGTTACCCAACCATTCTCCAATTGATGGACATCCATTCATTTTCCAGTTTCTAGACACTACAAAAAGGGCTGCCACAAACATTTTGGCACATACAGGTCCCTTTCCCTTCTTTAGTATTTCCTTGGCATATAAGCCCAGTAGTAGTACTGGCTGGATCAAAGGGTATGCACATTTTGATAACTTTTTGGGCATAATTCCAGATTGCTCTCCAGAATGGTTGGATTCTTTCACAACTCCACCAACAATGCATCAGTGTCCCAGTTTTCCCACAGCCCCTCCAACATTCATCGTTATTTGTTCCTGTCATCTTAGCCAATCTGACAGGGGTGTAGTGGTATCTCAGAGTTGTCTTAATTTGCATTTCTCTGATCAATAGTGATTTGGAACACTCTTTCATATGAGTGGAAATAGTTTTAATTTCATCATCTGAAAATTGTCTATTCATATCCTTTGACCATTTATCAATTGGAGAATGGCTTGATTTTTTATAAATTAAAGTAAATTCTCTGTATATTTTGGAGATGAGGCCTTTATCAGAACCTTTAACTGGAAAAATGTTTTCCCAATATGTTACTTCCCTTCTAATCTTGTTTGCATTAGTTTTGTTTGTACAAAAGCTTCTTAATCTGATGTAATCAAAATTTTCTATTTTGTGATCAATAATGATCTCTAGATCTTCTTTGGTCACAAATTCCATCCTCCTCCACAAGTCTGAGAGGTAAACTATCCTATGTTCCTCTAATTTATTTATGATTTCGTTCTTTATGCCTAAATCTTGGATCCATTTTGATCTTATCTTAGTATGTGGTGTTAAATGTGGGTCCATGGGAGGCATCCTTCTTTACACACATGTCATTTGATTCTCAAAATAACTCATTCTACAATTGAGGAACTGAGGCAGACAGCAGTTAAGTGACTTGTTTAAGGTGACATAGTTTGTAAGTGTTCTGAGACTAAATTTGAATTAAAGTCTTCCTGACTCCAGTCCCAGTGCTTTATCCATTGCACTATATATTTTTTTTCTTTCTAGACTTTTTTTTAACTATCTCTTTAATGTTTAATGTTTATATGCCCATAAACTCTGCATAGAGTATAGACTATGTTCTCTTGCTCTCTCTCTCTCTTTTTTTATTATTGTAACTTTTTATTTACAAAACATATACATGGGTAATTTTTCAACATTGACCCTTGCAAAACCTTTTGTTTCAAATTTTCTCCCTCTCCCCCTCCCCTGGATGGCAGGTAGTCCAATACATGTTAAATCCAATATATGTATACATATTTAAATAGTTATCTTGCTGCACAAGAAAAATCGGATCTAGAAAGAAAGAAAACAACCTGAGAAGGAAAACAAAAATGTAAACAACAACAAAAAGAGTGAAAATGCTATGTTGTGGTCCGCATTCATTTCCCATAGTCCTCTCTCTGGGTGTAGATGACTCTCTTCATTACCAAACAGTTGGAACTGATTTGAATCCTTTCATTGTTGAAGAGGGCCACATCCATCAGAATTGATCATTGTATAGTCTTGTTGCTGTGTATAATGATCTACTGGTTCTGCTCATTTCACTCAGCATCAGTTCATTTAAGTCTCTCCAGGCTTCTCTGAAATCATCTTGCTGGTTGTTTCTTATAGAACAATAATATTCTATAGCATTCATATACCATACTTTATTCAGTCATTCTCCAATTGATGGGCATCCACTCAGTTGCCAGTTTTTTGCCACTACAAAAAGAGCTGCCACAAACACTTTTGCACATGTCCTTTTTCCTCCTTTAAGATCTCTTTCAGATATAAGCCCAGTAGTAACACTGCTGGATCAAAGGATATGCACAATTTGATAACTTTTTGAGCATGGTTCCAAATTGTTCTCCAGAATGGTGGGTTCCATTCACAGTTCCACCAACAATGTATCACTGTCTCTCTTTTGCTTTCTTTTGAAAATCAGGAAAACATATTACTGTTCCAACAGTTCTCATTTCCTATGACCTTTCAGCTATCACCAACAGTGGCTCAGGAGTAATACTGGCCACTTCTTCAAGGACTCAAGAATGTAGTTTATTTGGGTCAGTTGATTTGAATTGTATCTGCTTGCTCTGATAGAAACTTAGATTCATGCAGAAAACTGCACAGATTTCTGTCTACCTTCTTGAGTACTAGGTTCTCCTTGTGTTCATGCATGGATGTTCCTTTTATTTGAAAAAGGAGAAGACCACTGGTCCAAAGAAAAGACATTTAATTAAAACAGTAAAGAAAAATGAATTCTAAGAAAACTCTCCTCTTCTCTTCCCACATCCACCATTCATGGGTTTACTTTGTTAGATGTTATGGAGCAGAATTTGTTAAACTTTTTTCACTCACAATCCCTTTTTCACTAGAGAAATTTTTATGTGACCTCAGGGATATAAATATTTAAAATAGATAATAGAAACCAAATATTTCTGATAATAATTTCATGACCCCCACATTCAGTAACATGACCCATATGAGGTTGTGACCCACAATTTCAGAAGCTTTATTCTGGATTATATACTTTCTATGCCACTTGTTCCATACATAAAATACATGGGACAGACCACATGTTTTGGGGACATTCAAGTTTAGGGAACAATTTGAATCTCTGGATTTTGTTGTCCTTGCAGGTCTTCTAACCCTGAAAGATCCTTCCACACCTTTAATTGGTCAGTTTCTCCCATTTTAAGGAAGGGTCCACATCTGATATGTTCCACCCTACATTCCTCATTCACTCCTCTGCTTCTAACTCTCTAGACTTCTTTCTGCACCATCCTTCTGCTTGGGTACCTTCTTTTCCTTCTTCCAAATTTTCCTCTGTTGGAAAAGAAGCTCTTGGAGGGAAGAGAGTATCTTTATTATGGCTTTTATTTGTATTCCCAGATCTTAATAAACTTGTTGACTGATGGATTGAACACACCTGAGAAGAATACACAGTCTTTAGGATTGCCTGCTAGCTGAAATATCTCTTTTAATACTGCCACTTGTTGTTCCACAGAACTGCTGATGTCACCTGATAGATACCATCTGGTCCAATGATACCACAGAGCTTCCAGTCATGCTGTAAGTTGCTGTTGTCCTCTGCTGAGCTATTTTCTCTGCTGCACTGCATTTGCTGCATTGCTGTCATCAGTTTTTGGTTATCCCTTTAAGTGTAGCTGCTATGTGGCCATTTCCTGATGGAGAGTGGTCATAACTCTTTCTGGATTTTTAGTCCATAGCCCCAGGGGTTTTTTCAGCTCTTAATTTTTTTCTTTTTTTTGCTATGAACTATAAAATAATCTATAAAAATGAACCTTTCCAAATACAAAGAAGGCCAGAAAAAGAAGATTGTTTAGGAATCTATTACATACAGTTTATTTTAAAAATATAAATTAAATTTAATGCAATTATAACAAACAACAATGCTCTGCTTGTCTATGTTCCCTTATGAACTTTCTTCTGCTCTCTTCTGTGTATTTTTAAAATGCTTCATTGACAATTTTTTTTATTCTTTAATTTTTTTATTGCTCACTATTAGTGCATATTCATTTCCCCCTTTCTAAATGAAAGCCTGTTCATATATATATATATATATATATATATATATATATATATATATATATATATATATAGTGTAACAAAACATATTTGTATTGTAATGATCATGTTTGAAAATATATGTCTGTTTTTATACTTATAGTCCATCACTTCTATTCCAAGAAATGATAGCATGCTTTAGCCATCAGACAAACCAGGCAGTACAAAGATGGACCTAAAATCAGGAAGACCTAAATTTAAATTTTGTTTCAAACACTTAGAAACTGAATGACTGAGTAAGTCATTTAACCTCTCCTAGCCTCAATTACATTATCTGTAAAATGGAGATAATAATTGCATCTTACTCACAGGATTGCTGTGAGAATCAAATAAGATAACGAATATAAAATGTTTTTTAAACGTCAAAGTGCTATTTAAATGCTAATTATATTATTATAATTCACTCAGTCTTCTGGAGTCATGATTGGTCATTGCACTGATTAGAATTAAGTCTTTGTTTTAGAATGCTGTGATCATTGTAGACATAGTTCTTTTCTTCTCACTTTACAATGCATCATTTACATCTATTTACCAATTTTTTTTTTCCTGAAGCAATGCCTTCTGTAATTTCTTATAGCACAATAATATTCTATTGCATCTGTATACCATAATTTGTTAAGCCATTTTTCGATTCATGCTCACTCATTTTGTTTCTAGTTCTTTGTTACTACAAAAAGTGTTGGTATAATTATTTTTGCTTGTATGGATTTTTTCATTCTTTCTTTATTCTTTGGAGTCTATGTCTTGTAGTGGTATCAGTGGATCAAAGGGTTTGCATAGTTTAGTGATTTTTTAGATATAGTTCCAAATTGCTTTCCAGATGGATGGACCAAGTTCATATTTCTACCAAGAGTCTATTAATGTGGCTGTCCTACAAGTCTTCCAATAGGTATGATTTTTCTCTTTCTTTTTCTCTCTCCCTACCTTCTTCCTTTCTTCCTTTCCTTCCTGTGTCTGTGTCTGTCTGTATCTGTTTCTCTGTCTCTGTGTCTGTCTCTCTGTCTCTGTCTCTCTCCCCTCCCCCCATCTTTGCCAATCTGATGGCTATGATGTAGAATTGTTGTTTCAGAATTGTTTTAATTTGCATAGATTTAATTACCAACTTTATATGGATATCAATAGTTGGCATTTCTTTTTTTTGGAGAACTATCTGCTCATATCTTTTGTCCATTTATCTACTGGTATGTGGCTTTTGTTCTTACATATTTGTATCAATTCCTTATATGTCTTAGATATCAGACCTTTATTTAGAAATTTTCTCAATAACTTTACTTTCCAGTGAACTTTCTCTTCTTATTTTAACTATATTACTTTTGTTTGTGTAGAAATTTTTAATTTTAAACAATCAAAATGATCCATTTTATTTCTTGTGATCCTGTCCTTATTTAGTCAAGAAGTCTTTCCTTATTCATATTTGAAAAAATATATCCTTTATTATTTCTATAAATTGTTTATTATGAGATTTTTTTATATGTAGGTCATGTATCCATTTAAAATTTATTATGGCATATGGTCTGAGATGTTGATCTAAACTAATATTTCTAGTACTATATCAAATAATGGTGGTGATAATGAGTAGTCTTGCTTTTCTCCTGATTTTATTGGAAAGTCTCTAGTGTTTTTCTATTATAGATGGTCATTATAATGCTAAATATATATTTTATATACTATATGGGATTGATTTGTATTACTTCATTCATAATGCAACACTTATTTTACATGATCATGTTCTTGATGATGTTCTCCCTGTCCTCCCCCTCCCCACACTTCTCCACATATTCTGGGTATGAGTTTAAGACTAGTATGAGATTGAGCAAAAGTTTTGTTTTGTTTTTTGCTTTTTGTAAGATCCTGCTATAGTTACTATTTGATTATGAAGAAAAAAAGTTGATTCAGCCGTAGAACAATTTGTGGCCTT
The DNA here is from genome assembly GCF_048593235.1 of Sminthopsis crassicaudata. NCBI lineage: Eukaryota > Metazoa > Chordata > Mammalia > Dasyuromorphia > Dasyuridae > Sminthopsis > Sminthopsis crassicaudata. Next base: position 351,168,199 of record NC_133620.1, read on the forward strand.
AAAGGCTTTCTCCAACAAGATGTCTTTCATACATGTATTTTTATTTTATTTCATTTCATGTTATTTTATTTATTTTAAAAATATTAACTTTTAGTTACAAGTTCTTTCCCTTCCTGCGCCCCTTCCCTATTATATAATACCTATGAAGTCATGTGAAACATATTTCCACATTAGCTATGTTGAAAAAAAGAAAAGCAGGAAAAGGAAAGTGAAAATCTGTACTTAAGAGTTCATTAGTTCTCTTCCAGGGGATGGATAACAATTTTTATCATGAGTCTTTTGGAATTGTAGCTAAATCTTTTCACAGTTGATTATCATTTAAAAATTGCTGTTAGTACGTACAATGTTCTTCTAGTTCTGTTTATTTTGCTTTGCATCAGTTCATGTAAGTCTTTCCAGGTTTTTTTGAAACATTCCCTTTGTCATTTATTATAGCACAATAGTCTTCCATCACAATCATATACTATAATTTGTTCAGCCATTTCCCAAATGATGAGTATTCTCTCAATTTCTAATTCTTTATACAACAAAAAGAGCTTATAAAGATTTTTTCTACATATGGGTCCTTTTCCTTTTTTGTGATTTCTTTGGGATACAGACCTAGCAGTGATATTGTTAGGCCAAAGGGTTTACTCAGTTTTAAAACTCTTTGGGCCTAATTCCAAATTGTTTCCAAAATGGCTGTGAAATGCTCTACCAAAAGGGAATTAATGTACCTATCAACATCCCCTCCGGCATTTATTATTTTCCTTTTTTGTTATGTTAGTCAATTGGATGTGTGAAATAGTACCTTAAAATTGTTTTAATTTACATTTGCCTAATTATTAGTAATTTAAAACATTTTCCCAATATGACTATTGATAGCTTTGATTTTCTCTTCTGAAGACTGGCTTGGGGCAATTAGATGGCACAGTGGATAGAGTTATAGCCCTGGAATCAGAAGTACTTTTCAATTCCTTTGGCCATTTATCAATTGAAGGATGTCTCTTGATTTTTTTTAAAATATATTTGACTTGTTCTCTATAAATTTGAGATATGAGGCCTTTATCAGAGAAACTTGCTATACAACCCCTCCCCCTCCATTTCCTGCTTTCCTTCTAATTTTGGCTACGTTAGTTTTGTTTGTGCAAAGACTTTTTAATTTTATGTAACTAAAATTATCCATTTTACTTCCTATGATCCTCTCTATCTCTTGTTGCATAATTGCATAATTGTTGAGTCTTGATTGCAGTGTTGAAAAAGCTTATGCTCTCTTAATTTACTTATGATATCATCTTCAATATCTAAATCATGTACCTATTTTAACTTTATCTTGGAATACAAGTGAGATGTTGGATAATAGGTTTTTTTTTTTTTAATTGTAAGCCAATCTCTGTCCCTTATACTATGTTTGCAGGCCATGGCCCCAAAAAGATGCCCTATCTTCCATTCCATGACAAATTTCCTTCATGTGACTGGGAACAGAGAGTACCCTAGTAGACTATTTGATGATTTTCCCTCTATATAGACATGATGGGAGAAGAAGCTTTTTTTTTTTTTTTCCCCTGAGGCAATTGGGATAAAGTGACTTGTCCAAGGCCACACAACTTGGAAGTGTTATGTGTCTAAGGTCAAATTTGAACTCAGGTTCGCCCAACTTAAGAGCTGGGGCTCTGTTTACTGAGCCACCTAGCTGCCCCGGTAGGACAAGCTTTTGAAAGAGGGAACAGAAGAACAAAGCTAAAGCCAGAGTGGGGCAGAGTGGAAGAAAAGCCAGGACTGATCCCAGGTTTGTTATAGTCTATAGTGAGGATCTGAAGATAAGGGTAAAAAATGAGAATCTGGATTGGATTAGAGAGCATCGAGGAGATTATCAATTGCTATGAAATTCCCATGAGATCTAGCCATGGTCTGTGCCATCTTTAGGTACCTATTCTCCTTCCCTTCCTAGCTCTTCTCCACCTCCTCGACTGGTTTTTCAAGAGTTTTCTGAGACAATCTCAGTGAGTTTTGAAATAAACAATATCTTTGTTTATATTTTTCTTATTTCCTAGACATACGGAGAGTGGAAATTAGTTGGGTCAGAAGGTAGCCTACATTAACTTATAATTGCCTTATCTCAAAGGTTTTTGTGTATGTCATAGACCTCTTTGAAAGTCTGGTGAAATCTATGAATCCTTTCTCAGAATAATATTTTCAAATACATTAAATAAAAATACATGTTAAAAATAAATATTAAAAATAAAATAAATGTTTCCTATTTTATTGTGCTTCAATAAATCATATGAAGGTTAAAAATTAAATTGGCTGATTCCCATGAATAATTTACATTTGGCTGTAAATGAGAAGGGGAGGCTGTCATATGGATTTGGGGGCTTGAAACAGAGAAGGGTCATTTTCTTATTTTGATAATTTTTGAGAACATCCCAGATCATAATCTTAGAACTATAGAGAGCCTAGATCAGCCACATGGCTTTGAAATCAGATGACTTCTACCAGGTTGATGATAGGGGAGAGTAGTTTCTTTTCTAGAATAAAAGCATCTTTTTGTGAGCATAGGAAGAAAATGCACTGATGAGAAAGGTTGCATCATCACACTGATTGATGAAGCCACTGGGTTGGTGACCCGAGGGGAGCACCATCTGGTGGCCAAAGTACATATTGCATGCACATGTTGGTTAGTTTATTAATTTATTAATTACTTGACAATCTGTTTCTCTGCAAGTTACAGAAAACGGGATGAATTAGGTGTAAATATGGATAACTGGAAACTTTACAAAATTTATACCTCCTACATAAGATAATGGCCACATATTAAGCAGAAAAAATAAAAGAGTTTTTAATCCTCAATATTTATACATTTTCCTGCTGTTGCACTTATAACATCAAAATATTCAACCTCTACCCAGACATTTATCCTCAGTTTTGATTGTTTGGAATCTATTACCGGAGTTTACTTAGCTCTCTTACCAGTGTTGCCCTAATAATTGACAAGCATTTATTAAGTGCCTACTGTGGCAATGATTAGGCATAGAATATGAGAATTTAATAGGAGTAATCACTGCCTTTGGGAAGACCCTGATAATTTAACTTCCCAATAACCCGGATAGACCTTTTAGCCAGATTGCACCAGCCACAGTGGTTCCTGGCCTTGAAACTCAAAGACTAGGAAGCCAGATGCATCCCCAGAGATAAGTGGCTTGGCACGTGACAGCCATCTAAGAGAGCCATCTACAGTATAACGCCATGTGAAATTGTAAATTTCCAATGCCATGTGACCTTTTCATCATTGACTTTTCAAAGGACATATCAGTTGAATCTTTATAACAAACATAGCCTGTTCTTGTTTCAGGGGATAACAAGGTGGATAAAGTGGTAGGCCTGGAGTCAGGAAGACTCATCTCCCTGAGTTTAAATCTGGCCTCAGACACATCCTTGCTGTGTGACCCTGGGCAAGTCACTTAACACTATTTCCTCAGTAAAATGAGCTAGAGAAGGGAATTTGCAAGTATCTTTGCCCAGAAAACCTAAATGAGATCACCAAGAGTTAAACATGACAACTCTTGCTTTAACAGGCTTTGGAACCTTGTAAGCAGTATTGATATGTGAATGATTCCTTCCACTGAGTTCCTAATAGACTACTAAATGATTCTAAGATTTAAAGATGAGTCTACTTGTTACCTTCCAAATCAGAAATCTAAATAAGAGTTCTTCAGAAATGTCCATAGCTACTCAAAAAAGATCAACTTACTGCTCCACTTAGGAAAACCCAAGTAGATGAAGAATAAATATTACTCAGACAACTTGAAATTGGATGTATAGCCCATTAAAAGAATCATTCTATATAGATATCTTGGACGGGAGCTACAGATGGACAGAAAATTGAATGGGAAGATTGAAGCAGGCTCTCAAATTTGGGAAATTGCATAGTCCTTTATAAGATTATATTCTATCCTCAGGCATGAAATATCTAGTGCTTTTAAATGCCAGTTTTCTCCAAATGATGCTATTATAGCTGTGAGTCGTGGAACAAAATGATCTCTGAAGAATCAAAATTTTGAGTGATCTGGGAAAGTTGATGATAAAGTCAGGGAATTAATTTTTAAGATAGGCAAATATTGTCTTCTAAGCCCCAAAGTCAGGAGAGAGGCTTTTTAAGAGCTAGTTTCCCCCCTTCCTTTCATTTTTTAGCTCCCTGCCTAGTTGCTTCTCCCCAAACTCCACATTTCTCCTCCATGGCATTTATTAAGGGGATCTTGTAGGTTGGGTTGACCATGAAGGAATAGCTGGGAGCTTGGGACACATGGACTTGACTTGCAATTCCCTTAAACAGAGAATTCTAGGTACTGGCCAACAATTGACTCTGGGGAAGGGGAAAGGGAAGAAAGGCTAATAATTAGGTAAATAAAGAAGCTTAGGGAATTTATGAGGGTGTGAAAAGATGTGGGCACAGGTACTTATGAGTATTATTATTTAATGTTTAATTCAGACCCTAGTCAAAATTTAGTTGCCTCATCCTCACCTTTATGTTATACCTTCCCCTTTCCTTTCTACCAATTCTTCCTGGAACACTTAGTTCAGAATCTAACTCCTGGATATTGACTAGGACTTAGGACATCTGGATCCAAGTCTCAGTTGAACCACTGTTTATCTGTGAGACTTTGAGGCCCACCTATCTGATCCTCAGTGTCCTCAGATGACAGGGTGGTACTGTGAAAAAGATTTGAAAAAGGGATTGGATTCAGAGGATCCATTTTCAATTATCTTTTATTATCTGGGTGACTTTGGAAGAATTACTTAACTTTTCAGGATCTTAGTTCCTCACCTACAAAATGAGAAGACTGGATTGGATGGTCTCTGAGGTCCCTCTCTCTCTCTCTCTCTCTCTCTCTCTCTCTCTCTCTCTCTCTCTCTCTCTCTCTCTCTTTCTCTCTCTCTTTCTCTTTCTCTCTCTCTCTCTCTTTCTCTCTTTCTCTCTCTCTCTCTCTCTTTCTCTCTTTCTCTCTCTCTTTCTCTCTCTCTTTCTCTCTCTCTCTCTTTCTCTCTCTCTCTCTTTCTCTCTTTCTCTCTCTCTCTTTCTCTCTCTCTCTCTCTCTTCTCTTCTCTCTCTCTCTCTCTCTTCTCTCTCTCTTCTCTCTCTCTCTCTCTCTCTCTCTCTCTCTCTCTCTCTCTCTCTCTCTCTCTCTCTCTCTCTCTCTCTCTCTCTCTCTCTCTAATATATTATGTCTTGTTCAGTTGTGTCCTACTCTTTGTGAGCCCATTTGTCTTAACAAAGACACTAGAGTAGTTTGTCATTTCCTTCTTGAGTTCATTTTACAGATGAAGAAACTGAGGCAAAAAGGGATAAGTGACTTGCCCAAGATCACACAACTAGTAAGTGAGGGCGGCTTTGAACTCATGAAATTAAGTCTTTCAAGGCTCAAGGCCCAGTCTTTTGTGCACTATGGCGCCACCTAGCCGCCATTATATATTACAACTATTATATTTTCTTTAGAAAATTTATAATCCTGAGCCATAGTGATTTTTTCACAAGCATGAGAATGTATATGGGTATATTTTTGTTGTTTGGTTATTTTTTTTCAATGGAATCTAACTCTCCATGATCCCACCTAGGGTTTTCATGGCAAAGATACTGGTTTACTATTTCCTTCACCAGCTCATTTTACAGAGGAGAAAGTGAGGCAAACAGGATCTTGTCTGGAGTCACAAATATTTAAGGTGGGATTTATACTCAGGTTTTCCTGACTTCTAGTTCCATTCCTTCTTTGAATATGTTGTAGGGAAAACTTTTTTCATCTGTCTATCTAATTATTTATCTATCTATATCTATCAATCTTCTGTCCAGTGTTTTATTTTTAAATATATTTTTATTTCATTAAATATTTTCTAAGTGCATGTAAAATTTTTAACATTCATTTAAAAAAATGTTGAGGTTCATATTCTTCCCTCCTTCCCACTCATTGAAAAGGTAAGCAATGTAATATCAATTATCCATGTGAAATCATACAAAATGTATTTCCTTATTAACCATTTTGGGAAAAAAAAAGCAAAAATGTTTGTGGCAGCCCTTTTCTGTAGTGGCAAGAAATTGGAAACTGAATAGATACCCATCAGTTAGGGAATGACTGAATAAATTATGGTAAATGAATTTTATGGAATATTATTGTTCTATAAAAGACTATCAGCAGAATGATTTCAGAGGGGCCCAGAGAGACTTACATGAACTGACACTAAATCAAATGAGCAGAACACGAGACCATTGTACATGGCAACAATAAGATTATACAAAAATCAATTTTGATGGACGTGACTCTTCAATGATGAGATGATTGAGGCCAGTTCCGATGATCTTGTGAAAAGAGACATCTACAACCCAGAGAGAGGACTGTGGAAACTAAATGTGGATCACAACATAATATTTTCACTCTTTTTGTTGTTGTTTGCTTGCATGTTTGTTTTCCTTCTCATTTTTTTCTTTTTTGATCAGATTTTTCATGTGTAGAATGATAATTATATAAATTTGTATACATATATTAGATTTAACATATTTTTTTCAGATGCATACTTATACTTTATTTTTAAAACTAATTTTATAATTATAACTTTTTTTTTGACAGTACATATGGATAGGTAATTTTTTACAACATTATCCCTTGTACTCCCTTCTGTTCCGAATTTTCCCCTCCTTCCCTCCACCCCCCTCCCCTAGATAGCAGGCATTCCCATACATGTTAAATATGTTATAGTATATCCTAGATACAATATATGTGTGCAGAACTGAATTTTTTTGTTGCACAGGAAGAATTGGATTCAGAAGGTAAAAATAACAGTTTACACTCATTTCCCAGTGTTCCTTTTCTGGGTGTAGCTAATTCTGTCCATCATTGATCAATTGGAATTGGATTAGCTCTTCTCTATGTTGAAGATATCCACTTCCATCAGAATACATCCTCATACAGTATCATTGTTGAAGTGTATAATGATCTCCTAGTTCTGCTCATTTCACTCAGCATCAGTTGATGTAAGTCTCTCCAAACGTTTCTGAATTCCTCCTGCTGGTCATTTCTTATAGAACAATAATATTTCATAACATTCATATACCATAATTTACCCAACTATTCTCCATTTGATGGACATTCATTCATTTTCCAGTTTCTAGCCACTACAAAAAGGGCTACCACAAGCATTTTGGCACATACAGGTCCCTTTCCCTTCTTTAGTATTTCCTTGTGGATATAAGCCCAGTAGTACCACTGCTGGGTCAAAGGGTATGCACAGTTTGATAACTTTTTGGGCATAGTTCCAGATTGCTCTCCAGAATGGTTGGATTCTTTCACAACTCCACCAACAATGCATCAGTGTCCCAGATTTCCCACATCCCCTCCAACATTCATCATTATTTATTCCTGTCACCTTAGCCAATCTGATAGGTATGTAGTGGTATCTCAGAGTTGTCTTAATTTGCATTTCTCTGATCAATAGTGATTTGGAACACTTTCATATGAGTGGAAATAGTTTCAATTTCATCATTTGAAAATTGTCTGTTCATATCCTTTGACCATTTATTAATTGGAGAATAGCATGATTTCTTAAAAATTAGAGTCAGTTCTCTATATATTTTGAAGATGAGCCCTTATCTGAACCTTTAACTGGAAAAATGTTTTCGCAGTTTGGATTTAACATATTTTTTAATCTGTTTAACATATATTGGATTATTTGTCATTTAGGGGAGGGGATTTGAAGAAGGGGGCGGAATTTGGAACATAAGGTCTTGCAAGGGTCAATGCTGAAAAAAATTATCCATGTGTATGTTTTGAAAATAAGAAGTTTTAATAAAAAAATCAGTGGAAAAATAGCAAGAGACAGAAAGAAAATCTGTATTCAGAATTCATCAATTCTCTGGAATTTGATAGCATTTTTTATGAGTCCTTTGGAATTGTCTGGGATCACTGTTATTATCAGAGTACTTGTCTTTCACAGTTGATAGTTGTTAAAATATCATTGATACGTTGTACAACGTTCTAGTTCTGTTCTATGTCTTCCCATGTTCTTCTAAAATCATCCTGCTCATCATTTCTTATAATACAATAGTATTCCATCACAATATATATCATAATTTCTTTAGTCATTCCCCAATTGATAGGTGTCCCTTCATGCTCAATTCTATGCTACCACAAAAAGAGCTGCATTGTATTTTTGTACATATAGATCTTTTCCCCTTTTCTTTGATCTCTTTGGGATACAGATCTATTCAGTGGTATAGCTGGGTAAAAAGTCATAGTTTATTGCCCTTTGGCATGATTCCTTATTGTTCAGGGAGGACTCTTTTTAAGGGCTTGAATTAATTTGGTTGGCCTCCGAGGTGCCTTCCAAGGCTGAAATTCTGTGATTCTGGTCTGGCAATAGACTCTGTTTGCTTTGAGGTTAATGATGGGCACACGTAATCATTCCTTTTCACCAGGGATTCCTGCTTCTGGTTCAGAGAGGGAAAGTTTGAAATGTCTCTTAGAACTGTGCTTCTTTAGATTGCCGGGGGCACTGCTAATCAACCTTGTGTATTCTGCTCATTTCTCCTGGAAGGCTATCAGTTGGAGCTGGAGGACAAAGGAAAAGGTCCCACACAGCCCGAAAGTAGGATGGAAGAACAAAAGAACTGTCTCCCATTGAGTGCATCACCCAGATATTCCAATACACCTATGGACTCAGCTTGTACCCTATTCTTTAGCTACTTTGGAGGTAGCTTTTTTGAAGTCTTCGTTTTTCTGACTTTGTGGCCTGTCTTTTTCCAGATAAGTTTTTTTCAAGACAAAGATTTTCCCAACTATCTCAGATGAATTTTTCTAAGTTAGGTGTGATTCCTGGAAAATTGTATGTAAATTTAATTTCTACAAATTGAACTCTATTTTAAATGCACTAGGGGAACTTGATTACTTAAAGGAAGCTAGTCAAGTACAGAAACATCTTGGCTTGGTGCAGTGTAAAGTGAACTCAATTTGGCTTTAGAAAATTCCAGTTTGAATCTCTCTTCAACTACTCACTACCTTTCTGCCAAATACAAGATCCTCAACCTTTCTCAACTTTACTTCTATATCATCTGTAAAATGAGGGGGCTAGACCAGATAATCTCTAAGATCCCTCCTGCTCTAATCTATAATCTTTAATTAATCATTTCCCTCTTAAATCTGAGTGTCCTGGAGGTACCACAGTTTCCTCTCTCTATCTCTCACTCATCACTCTACTTCTGGGCTCTATCTATTGCAGGTACTCAGGCAAAACTATGGGGCTGTCACTTGGCTAAGGACTAGTAGGGATCTTGGGACACAAAGCCCTGGGTCGAATTTACTTCAGGGAGTTCCAGAGGTTCTCCATCTTCTCTCTACTTAATAGCCTCCTTCTGACTGCCTTGGTATGAGAACTGAATGCAGATTCCTTGGAGAGTGCCTCAAGTATCTCCCTAGCTTTCTTAGTCTAATTATGGAGCTAACAACCAACTGAGGGTGACCACTGGAGCTTGTTGGTTGGTTTAGACTTTGGATCTGACTGAGGTTTCTCTGACTGGAACTTGGGAAATAACCAGTAAACTCTTCCTTGATCCTCACTCATCTGCCTTGTTCTCACCTCTCTGCATTTGTACCCACCTCCCAGTCTTATGTCCTCCCTTCTCTTTTGTGTCACCTCTCCTCCTCTCCTCTTTCCAGAAGGTTTTCCAAAAGACCCAGGAGAGAAGGGGAGGGTAAAGGGGATGGGATTTAGGGAGGAGAGCAACAAAAACTTCATTTCTTGCTACTTCATCAGCTTGACAACCCCATCCCCTCAATCTTCTTCAATCTCACCCCAATCAGATACCTTTTCCTCAAAGAAGAATGAGTTAATCTAGATGGCCTCTGAAGTGTCTTAAGGCTGAAATTCTGTGATTCTAGTCTGGCAATAAGTTCTTTGTACGATGTGTAATTAATGCCAAGGGAAGAGAAAGGAGAGGTAGTAATGGTTTGAGGTTTCTGACCCCAAAGCTTCTCGGGCCCTGATTAGTCCCAATGCTCCATTTAGAAAGGTTTTTTAAAACCTGATTATCTTGAGGCACAGAAGGATCACCACTGAGGAATACAGAGTAAGAATCTATCAGCTAAAATTAGAAAGATTCTGAAATTTCTTCTTTTGGTAAACCCTTAAAATACTCTCATTCCAATGCATTTCATTATTGTTTCCTCTCAGGACACATTGGTGGTCCCCTGCTGGTGTGATCAGGCAGATCAGAGAGGAAACAGAATGGGAGCTTGGAGCAACACAGTCAGGTAAAGAGGAAGAGAATGAGTCACTTCTACTCAATTATGGAATTTCATTCAATTAATAAACATTTAAGAACCAGACACATTAAATGCTAGGGTTATAAAAGGAGGCAAAAGATTGTCTCTGACCTTAAGAAGATTAGAGTCTAATATTTTTTGTAATGGTCAACAGTACATACTGATGGTAAGATTTTAAGCAGCCAGTTGGTATTTTTCTTTTGGGATGGAAGGAAGAACAAAAACTTATTCTGGGATGTTAGAGCTGGCAAGGAATTTAGAAATCAGCTAGTCTAAATGCTCATTTGTATTTTTTAAATTTTAGATTTTGATATCTGCTACTTTAAGTATCATTTACATTTCTGAATATATACCTCCCCACTTCTCTGCCAGAATAAGTTTTTGCTCTTCTTTTACTTCATTGGGTATTGGAGAACACTATAGTAGATTTTTGGGTTTGAAATTGTGTGGAGAGAGCTTGCCCACAAATGAAGGAAACAATACCATGAGAGTTTTGGGGAATTGGGAAAGGGAGCAGAGACTTTAGTCTGAATAGCTAACCAGCAGTGGGTCCAGACAGTTGTCAAGAGGTCAAGACTGTCCTTTTTATTACCTTGGCTCCTTTGCTTAGGGGAAAAGGAGAGCAACTGATGGTGTTTGCTGATAAGATGGCCCTTGGCCATATTTGTAGTGGGAACTAGTATTGAAGGGCAGGTATTGTACCCTCCTTATCACGTTGTAAGAAAGCCCTCCTTGCTCTCCAGCCTGCTACCTTCTCAGGGGCACTGAGAAGTGATTCTACTGATGGGTGCAGTGTCTGAGATGGCTTTGCAATTTCTTCCCTCCTTTTCCTTCTCTTACAGAGAGAATGGGAAACAGGGAGTTGGTCTAAGGAACCTGAGAATATATATATATATATATATATATATATATATATATATATATATATATATATATATGTGTATATTTAGTTGTGGTGGTATATACTACTAGACTGTGGGTAAAATCAGACTTTATTCTCACATTTCTGCCACTTGCTAATCAATTGGTCAGTCAACATTTATTAAGCTTTTACTATGTGTGAGGCACTGTGCTAAGCACGGGAAATACAAAAATCTCCCACAAAAAACCACCAAACCCAAACTCCAAGCCAAAAAACTCTACCCCACAAATCCCAGCAAAACAAAAAACCTTCAGCAAGACACTTGAATCAATTTGTGTTTCAGTTTTCTTATTTGTAAAATTGGAATAGCTAATAATAGCATTTATAAAACTTTAAAAATTGCAAAGCACTTTCTATGTGTTACCTAATTTAATTCTCACAATATGTCAATTATTATTGTTATTACTTGGTAGTACAGGTGACTCAGGTTGGTCTTGTAGTTCAGTTTCAGGACTGGAACAAAATGAGATGCTTGTAGGCCATCGAACAGTAACGATTACTTTGCCATAGTATGGAAAGCATACTCAGCAAGAATATAGCACTGCTTCAGATAGATGTAACTCCCTTGTCTCCATTTGGAAATATATCTAGTCAGCGGGGTATGGTTCTAGAGACACTTTGGGAGGGAAAAAGAAATAGTAGACATATAGGGGAAGCCAGTTCCTCAATGTATCTCTGATTTCCAGCTTGTCTTCCTAGAGACTCTGGAAAGAGAATTTCTCCTTGAGTGACTCTGAGCTCCAGTTTGAACTGAGCATTCATTCCACTCACAGCTAAGAGTTCATTCGCTCACATATGTGGAGTTCTTTTAGTCTGCATAGCATCTCTGATTTCTGTTTGCTGTTTTTCTCAAGCACAATAAATGGATTTAGTCACTATTCACTATTTGTGATAGTCTTTTGTATAATTGTATTTAGTGAGAAGGAGCTAAACTGATTATGGACAGCAAGGTATCTGGTTACTCTTACAGGGAGAAGGTAGCCTTTAACTTCAAAGTCTCTAGGAAGGCAAGCTGGAAATTAGAGACACATTGAAGAATTTACTTCCCCATATGGCTGAGCTTATATCTTCACGAGTTTCTCCCAACTAGTATTTTGGGAAGCACATGTCTCTTCCCCAAGACCCTGAGGCACCAATTTAGGAAATAATAGACATGTAGGGAAAGTCAGTTTCTCCACTTCACTCAAATGCAATGGCCTGGAATGCAATAGATGACTTTGGCAGTTCTAAATTAAAGTCTTTTCCAGGTCTCCATTTGTCTGAAACAATGCCCGGTCACTAACTAAAGGCTAAGTAAAAATATTTTTTGGTATTGATTCTTTAATCATGTCTTTTTTTAAGAAAAAAAATTAAAAGCTTTTTATTTACAAAACATATACATGAGTAATTTTTCAACATTAACCCTTGCAAAGCTTTCTATTCCAAATTATCCACTCCTTCCTCTTACTTCCTCCCCTAGATGGCAGGGAGTCCAATACATGTAAACTATCTTAAAATATATGTGAAATACAGTATATGTATGCATATTTTAACAGTTATCTTGTTGCACTATAAAAACTCTGATCAAGAAGGAAAAAAACTGGGAAAGAAAACAAAATACAAGCAAACAACAATAGAAAGAGTGAGAATGTTATGTTGTGATCCACACTCAGCTCCCACGGTTCTCTTTCTGAGTGTAGATTGCTCTCTTCACTGAACAATTGGAACTCGTTTGAATCACCTCATTGTTGAAGAGAGACATGTCCATCAGAATTGATCATCGTATAGTCTTGTTGTTGCCATGTATAATGATCTCCTGGTTCAGTTTATTTCACTCAGTATCAGTTCATGTAAGTCTCTCCAGGCCTTTCTGAAATCCTTCTGCTGCTCATTTCTTACAGAATAACATTCCATAACATTCATATACCACAATTTATTCAGCCATTCCCCAATTGATGGGCATCCACTCAGTTTCCAGTTTCTGGCCACTACAAAGAGGGCTGCCACAAACATTTTTGCACATACAGGTCCCTTTCCCTCCTTTAAGATCTCTTTGGGATATAAGCCCAATAGCAGCACTGCTGGATCAAAGAGTATGCACAGTTTGATAACTCTTTGGGCATAGTTCCAGATTGCTCTCCAGATTGGTTGGATTTGTTCATAGTTCCACCAACAATGCTCAATCTCTCAGTTTTCCCCCTCCAATGTTCATCATTATCTTTTCCTGTCACCTTAGCCAATCTGAGAGGTGTATAATGGTATCTTAAGCTGTCTTAATTTGCATTTCTCTGATCAATGGTGATTTGGAGCACCTTTTCATATGACTAGAGATAGTTTCAATTTTTTCATTTGAAAATTGTCTGTTTGAGGCAGCTAGGTGGAACAGTGTATAGAGCACCAGCCCTGAAGTCAGGAGGACCTGAGTTCCTAGCAGTGTGACCCTGGGCAAATCACTTAAGTCCAGTTGGCTCAGGAAAAAAAAATTGTCTGTTCATATCCTTTGACCATTTATCAATTGGAGAATAGCTTGAATTCTTTTTTTTTTTAATTTTTTTATTTTTTATTTATAATTTTTTCACAGTAATTTTTTAAAATAATATTATCCCTTGTATTCATTTTTCCAAATTATCCCCCTCCTCCCTCCACTCCCTCCCCTTGATGACAGGCAATCCCATACATTTTACATATGTTACAATATAACCCAGATACAATATATGTGTGTAAATACCATTTTCTTGTTGCACATTAAGTATTAGATTCCGAAGGTATAAGTAACCTGGGTAGATAGACAGTAGTGCTAACAATTTACATTCACTTCCCAGTGTTCCTTCTCTGGGTGTAGTTGTTTCTGTCCATCATTGATCAACTGGAAGTGAGTTGGATCTTCTTTATGTTGAAGATATCCACTTCCATCAGAATACATCTTCATACAACATTGAAGTGTATAGAGATCTTCTGGTTCTATTCATTTCACTCAGCATCAATTGATGTAAGTCTCTCCAAGCCTCTCTGTATTCCTCCTGCTGGTCATTTCTTACAGAGCAATAATATTCCATAACCTTCATATACCACAATTTACCCAACCACTCTCCAATTGATGGACATCCGTTCATTTTCCAGTTTCTAGCCACTACAAAAAGAGCTGCCACAAACATTTTGGCACATACAGGTCCCTTTCCGCTCTTTAGTATTTCTTTGGGATATAATCCTAATAACAGCAATGCTGGGTCAAAGGGTATGCACAGTTTGATAACTTTTTGGGCATAGTCCCAGATCACTCTCCAGAATGGCTGGATTCTTTCATAACTCCACCAACAATGTATCAGTGTCCCAGTTTTCCCACACCCCCTCCAACATTCATCATTATTTATTCCTGTCATCTTAGCCAATCTGACAAGTATGTAGTGGTATCTCAGAGTGGTCTTAATTTGCATTTCTCTGATCAATAGTGATTTAGAACACTCATATGAGTGGATATAGTTTCAATTTCATCATCTGAGAATTGTCTGTTCATATCCTTTGAATAGCTTGAATTCTTATAAATTTGAGTCAGTTCTCTATATATTTTAGAAATGAGGCCTTTATCAGAACCTTTGAATGTAAAAATGTTTTTCCAGTTTATTGCTTCCCTGCTAATCTTGTCTGCATTAGTTTTGTTTGTACAAAACCTTTTTAACTTAATATAATCAAAATTATCTATTTTGTGATCAATAATGATTTCTAGTTCTTCTTTGGTCCACAAATTCCTTCCTCCTCCATAGAGAGGTAAGCTATCCTATGTTCTTCTAATTTGTTTATAATATTCTTTATACCTAAATCATGAATCCATTTCGACCTTATATAATGTTATATGTGGGTCAATGCCTAGTTGCTGCCATACTAGTTTCCAATTTCCCCAGCAGTTTTGTCAAATTGTGAATTCTTATCCCAAAAGCTGGGGCTAGGTAAGAATTGAGACAAAAGATGACCTAATTTATCACCACAAAGATATCATTCTGGGAAGGAAAGACTCTCAAAGATCTGGGATACTCTGGTGTGTTTCTTTTTGTTCCTGGTTGCCCACATACTGATATCAGGACTGAAATCATTAGGCAAGACCATAGTTGTATACCAGCTGAAGGTGGGAAAAGACCTTGGCTTTCTCAGTATTTACTCTTCAGGTTTCTTTGTGCAGACCCTTGCACTATCTGGGAGGGCATCCTTCGTCATGTAGGACTTTTGGGCAGGGATCATAAGGCACCATAACAATGTCCACACCAGAAGGTTTGAGTTTGTGGGCAGATGTTGCAGACCCCTCCAGGTTCCCAAAGGTCAGAGAAGTACTGAACAGAGCCTTGAAGGTGCTGTCAATAAGCAGGGCCTGTGAGGTATCTGGTCATTAACCCTGAAGACACTTTACTCATAATTTTTGTATGGTCATTGGGAAAGTTTGGAAGAAGGAAGATGGCGTTGATATTTAGGGTCCAAGGCTGCAACCCTACTCTGATCTCATTTTTCTTTTATCCTTTCATCATTTAGGACTTAATGTCTATAAAGTTTGCTCTCATATCTTCCTAGGTTGTTTTGTAAGTATTCTTTATTATGTTCTGCTTTATAAGTGTGCTCATAGCCAAAGATAGACCACTTGTTTCTGTAGGAAGTGAGCTACCTATAAGTGTCCAAGCAGATAGTGGATCTTATAAAGGGTTTCACTACTAAATTTAGGGAATTTTGTGGAATTTCAAGATGGCTCTATAAAGGCAAACAGCAATATATAAATTGTCTTATAGCCAACTAAAAAACCCATGTAACCACATGGGCTATTATTATGTCACCCTTATCAGACTAGGGGCTCTGGATCTGTGCTTCCTCTAGCATTCCTATTTTAATTTCTTGGGGACTATCTCTCAACTCACTGTTTCAGAGAGTTTCTAATCTCATATATCTTGACTGAGCCCCAGGAAGGCAATTCTAATAGAACAAGTTATTGTTTTGAATGATTCCCCATACATAGTTGATATCATAATGTGATAATGTGATTTGGTTTCCTTTCCCACCTCCTACTCTCACCATAGGAGGTGGGGGGCTGGATGTTTGATTTAATTTTTTTTTTAGAGTCTGAGTTAAATTAGAAAAAATACATACTCAAGACAAAGGTTACCAGAGGGAGGAAAGTTCCCAGGATATGTTACTTTATACGTATGTTCAGTCTAGGTGAGCATCACTATGTGAAGGATAGACTTTAAAAAGCCTGTAAAAGTTTGCCAGGAATTTATATAAATGAAAGAGAAAAGATTTTCTTCCTTATGCTTTTTTACTTCTCTAATTTATTTCAATGGGAAATTTTGGAACTGAGAAACTGGACGGATCCCAGAAATCAAAAGCCCTTGGTTAATGTGAAGGGAAGAGTAGCAAGCAGCTGAATGGAGAATGGACTCTCTTTAAAGATTCTGATGGAAAGCAGTTGGACCATTGGGATTAAGTAGGGACTTTCTAACCCTAAGTTAGACAGAGATTGCTGAGAGAAACTCTGCCCTTGGCAATCATAGGTTAAAAAAGTTGAAGTTGAAAGCACTAGTTAGCTGGGGACTTGCCACTGGAGTAAGAATTTTCTTTTCTGGAGAGAAAAACCTAATCTACTTAAAGCTCTGAGAAACAAATGGGCCCAGAGATATGCTGGAACCAGCTCATATTGTCTTTTTTTTTTCTTCCTGGAACAATTTATTATTTATTGTTTTTAACATTTAAAAAAATTGAGTTCCAAATTCTCTGTCTCCCTCCTATCCCTCCCCTACTTACTGAGAAAACAAGCAAATGATATCAACTATGTATGTGGAATCATTCAAAACATATATCCATTGTAACCATTTTTTTAAAAAAGCAAAAGTAAAGAAAAGAAAGTTCATAGTGTTTTTAGAGAGAGATTAATGCTATAAATCTGGGTTTGACTTATTGTTTTATTAATTGTCCAGATTTAAGAAAATGATGGAGAAAATGTTAATAATTGGAAATTTATCTTTAAAGTATGTCACATCTAAATGTATAAGTTGGAGAGCTGGTTATTAAACATTTACCAGCACTTTCCTGGGTAGGCTTCCTCCTTACAGAAATAAATCTGGGAAGAGTTTTTCCCCTAACTTGATGACTGGATATGTTAGGACTTTTTCCTGACTGGAGAGCTATGGCAGGCAAATCCTTTAGATTTTAAAGTAAAAAGAAAATAGTTATGCTTACCCATATCCCATATTCTTGTCAGGAAGGGCTAGTATCCTTGCTGAAGATTATCTAGAAGAAGTAAGAGAAACTCCATGGTTCAGTGAAATCTCACTTGGTAGTCACAAATAGCAAACAAAGACCTATAGTAAAGCAAGGGTGAACAGAGGCATTGAGGGACTGGCTGGGATGAATATCCAAAGTGACTAAATGCTACATGATTTGAAACAAACCTAGTGGGAAAAGCATGGTGACATCATAAGAATTAATATTTTCTCTATGTATGCACCAAATGTGGATTCCATATACACGTGTGTCCTTTACTTTGCAACAAGTATTATCTGTTATTATGTTCTCTAAGTGTATTTATTCTGGTCATTGATAGTGCATGTATTTGTAGGACAATGTGTTTACAGGTTTTTTGGGGGGAATATTTCAAGGCCACTTTTCTTAATTATTTCATTAAATGCCTTTGCTTTAAATTAATTTTATCCTTTGATTAGTAAAAAGAAGCATATCAGTAGGGGCTCATGAGATAGTTTTTGAGTTGGTTGTGAAGTCACAGAATACTTAAAATCTGAGGCAATCTTGTTTCAGGGATATCATGCTCTAAAGAAAGGATGCGGGTTTGCATAGTGTGACAATTTGGAGTTTGAATGCTAGTTCTGCCACTTACTCCCTGTTAATCTTGATGCCTGTTCCTTTCTGGATTCTAGTTTCCCCATCTATAAAACAATCAGACTGTACTGAAGGACTAAAAGATAACTAAAGTTTCTTATAGTTCAAAACCAATGATCAGACGACCTAGCATGTTAATTGGAATGTTTTTTCAGGTGTTACAAATGATTTCCCTAATTGGAAATTGAATTTAATTTTCAGAGATGCTATGAAACAACATTATTTAACAAGGTATCACACTTTGAATCCCACTGGGTTATTCACCCACCCAGAGTACAAAGAAAAATCTGAAACATGACTTATTAGAGAAAGCTGTTTTTTGTTTTGACTTTGAATGCTTTTCTTTTTCTTATGTTCTTGTTCTGGTATCTGAATGGAAATTGTTCTTTGGCCTGGGCAGTTTAAGTGTGATGCTGGAACAAAATGAGACACTTGTAGGTCATTAAAAACTAAACAAAAAGAGATTTATTTAGCTATAGTAGAAAAAGGATATTCAATAAGGAGAGATATTGAGGAGATCTTGAGTTACTGCAGGCAAAGTTCCTTTATCCATGATGATCCTCTAGACAAACTTCAGAGAGAAGTAATGCTTTCCCTTTCTACTTCCTCCTCCTCTTTTTTTTTTCTCCTCTTCTTTTTCTCTCTTTTCCTCCCCTCCTCCTCCTCCTCCTCCTCCTCCTCCTCCTCCTCCTCCTCCTCCTCCTCCTCCTCCTCCTCCTCCTCATCTTCCTCTTTCATCTCCTCCTCCTCCATCTCCTCCTCCTCCATCTCCTTCCCCTTCATCTCCTCCTCCTCCATCTTCTCCTCTTTTCTTCTCCAACTCTTCACTTTACTCTTTCTCTTCCACCTCCATCTCCTTCTTTGTCATCTTCTTCTTCCCTACTCTACATTTCCCACTCCTTTTCCCCTTCTCTTCATCTTCCTTTTCCAACTCCATTTCCCACTCGTCTTTTTCTTTCCTCCTCCTTCTTGTTTTATTTTTTCTCTCCTTTTCCTCCTCTCCCTCATCCACCACCTTCTCCTTCTCTACTGCTTCTCCATCTCCTCCTCTTTTCCTTTTTCTATTTTTCCTTCTCTTTTTCATCTATCATCTAATTCTCCTCCTCTGTTTTTTCTCTTCCTTTTCTTCTTTCTTACCCCTTTCCTCAGATGATAAAGAATTGACATCAATAATATGAGCTCCTAATCAACCAAAGCTTGTGAAATGTCTTAATACTTTTTAAAATTTCATTTATTTATTTATTTATTTTTGCTTTGTGTTTTGCTGATTAGGAAGGGGTTAATGACTTGCCCAGGATCACACAGCTAGGAAGCATAAAGTGTCTGAAATCAGATTTGAACTCAGGTCCTGGGGCAGCCAGGTGGAGCAGTGGATAGAGCACCAGCCCTGAATTCAGGAGGACCTGAGTTCAAATCTGGTCTCAGACACTTAACACTTCCTAGCTGTGTGACCCTGGGCAAGTCACTTAACCCCAGCCTCAGGGGAAAAAAAATTAAACTTAGGTCCTCCTGACTTCAGGGTTGGTATCCACTGTACCACCTAGCTGCCCCCTCAATATCTTTTAAGTAAAAATTAGCTTAACCTGTATGGGATGGGATGGGTAGATAATATACCTAACATAGAAATAAAACAAAATTTATACTTATATTAAATTATACTTATATCATATTATATGTTCATATAATATAATATTATGCAATATATTTGTATTATATTAAAGAAGCATCCATCCCTGCAGGGTTAGATGGAATTTGAGAAGCAGAATACTAGAGGGGAAAAAATGGTGGACCTAACGGTCAGAAAACCTAGATAGAGTTGGTTCAAAGCCCAACTCTGACATTTAAATCATGTGATTATGGGTAAATGATTTCCCTTTTTTGAATCTCAGTTTTTCTCATTTATAAGCCGAAGATAGTGAAAGATACATAGTAGCTTTAGCCCAATGCAGCTCAGACCACCTTAGCTCGAGAGATCCACCAATCTTAAACTTACCTGACAGATTTGATATGAAGGGAACAAATTAATATATTATAAATACATATTATAAACCTTAAAGTATTATATAAAAGTAAGTTATTTTCTAGTCTTTCGTTTTCAGTTCTGGATATCATATTTGAAGAAAGATTTTGTTAAACTGGAGAACATATATAATAAAGCATCTAGGACAGGAAGGGGGCTGGAGATGATGGCATTATGAGGATCTGCAGAATCTTCTTGGAATGTTTAAGGAAGGATATGATAGCTATTTTCAAGTATTCAAGAGGTAACCATATTCAGCTTTGTTCTAGAGAGCCATGGATAAAAATTGTTGGGAGTTAGGTTTTTAACTCCATAAATAAAAATTTTTCTCATAATTGATTGTTGGCAGTCATTTTAGACATGTCTGACCCTTCATGATTCCATTTGGTGTTTTCTTGGCAAAAATACTGGAGCAATTTCCCATTTTCTTCCCCTGTTTTTACAAATGAGGAAACTGAGGCAAATAGGGCTAAGTGATTTGCCCAAGGGTCACATAGCTAATAAGTGACTGAGGGCAGATTTGAACTCAGGACATTGTCTTCCCGACTCCAGGCCTAGTGCTCTGTGTACTAGGGTGCTACCTAGCTGTCCCCTCTTTCCTGATCAGATATTCCTGACTCCAAGTCCAGTACTCTATCCACTGTGCCACCTGGTTTCTCTAACAAGTGGAGCAGGCTCAAGGTAGAAAGCTCTCCATAATGCTTGGTCAATTCCAGCTCACTAAAGATCTTCCAGCAAAGGCTACATGAACACTAGTTGGGTACTATTGCAAAGGGATCTCTGTTTAGAAATGAGCATATGGACTATGCAAAAATAAGTCACACAGGTGGTTTTGGCCTGAGGGTCATAGTTTGCTGATTCCTATAGCATATTAAGATCTCATCCTGAGCTTTGTAGTTTTTTTTCCTTCTGTGTAATGCTCCTTAGTAGAATGCAAACTTCTGGAAGGCAGAAAATGTTTAATATTTGTTTTAATATCTCCAGTTTCTAAAGTTTCCTTGGAATACAATAGGTTTTTAAAAAAATTTGTTGAATTCAATGAGATGATTCAAGGCAATTCCAATGGACTTGTGATGGAAAGTGTCATCCATATCCCAAGACAGAAAGATGGAGAATGATGGATCAAAGCTTAGTATTTTCACCTTTGTTGTTGTTGGTTTTTTTCTTTTCTCATGTTTTTCCCCCCTTTTTATAAGATTTTATTTTTTACACAACATGACAAATATGGAAACATGTTTAGGAGAATAGTACATGTTAGCCTATATTGGATTGCTTGCTGTCTTGAAGAGGGGGGAGAAGAGAAGAAAAATTTGGAACACAAGGTTTTGCAAAAATAAATGTTGAAAACTATCTTTACACATATTTGGAAAAATAAAATACTATTAAAATAAAAAAGTTTGTTGAATTAAACTGAGTCAGGATAAAAATCTCCTTTCTAATTCTAAAATTCAATGATCTAGTCTGTTTAGGCAAACTTTTTCATTGTGGAATCCTTAATTACCATGATCTACAATCATTTAGATGGGAGGTCCAGAGGTAAAGATATTGATTCTTGAATCAACAGACATGGGTTCAAATCCTGCCTTGATGCTTATTACTTGTGTATCTTTGGGCAAGTCTTTTAATTTCTTGGACCCTCAACTTCCTCATCTGAAACTGGAGGGTTAAAATAGATGGCCTTCAAGTTTCCTTGGTATTTGTCAGAGACAACAAACTTCCCAGCTGCTGTAGGTCATGTGGCGGTTGAATGTTGAAGGATAAGGGAGTTTTAAAATGATGAAGTGATCCCCTCATTGGTTGCTTTGCCAGAGGAGCTAAATGATTCAGTGATCCTTTAAAAATGACTAGGTCTCCCTATCTTGCTCAGGCTGGAAGTACAAGGCTTACTCATAGGGCTAATTCCACTCTGACTGATCTGTTCCATTTCTGACTTGGGCCAGTTCACTTCCCCTTAGGTAGTCTGTTAACCCCCCAATCCCAGAAGCTCACCACAGTGATGACAAACTTAGAGCAGATGCGTAGTAGCTTTAGCCCAATGCAGCTCAGACCACCTTAGCTCGAGAGATCCACCAATCTTAAACTTCCTCGTTTGCAAGGATTTCAGGGATGTGGCTACCACACCATACCTCAAGGGTGCTTTTAAAAGGAGTGACAAGTTCCCTATCTATTGTCCTTCAGCTTTCGCGATGGCATCTGAAGACTCAGACTTTCAGCATCAAGCTGACCACTATTTTTTGATTGCTAATGTAGGAGTCTCTACACATGAACTTATACTTGGACTCTAGTTGTCTTTTCTGCTTTGTATGTCCTTTTCTGAGGGGGTGACCAAGCAGAAACCTCAAGGTGGGCTGTCTAAGATGGTGACCTTGTGAGCTGAGGTCCAGAGATTCATTAGTCCATGGATAGTGGACTAATGGACGGGTGACATAGACTGATGATCAGGGGAATTTCCTCCATCAGGGAAGATATCACCAGCAGGAGGATGACTAGGGGTTGTTTGGATTGTTCAGAAGTGAGGTGAAATGTAGCTTTGCTGATTTGATGGTCTCTTAAACTATTTAAGGTTCTGATGAGGTTTAAGTATCAGACTACCCAAAGATTGTAACAATAAATATAAAAGTATCTAAGATATAGCTCATAAGTGATGATAATTGAATCCTATTTTAAATTGTCAGTATCTGTTGTGAGTGCTCTGTACTTTAGCATTTCTTTGTCTCTCTGTCTCTCCATCTCTCCCTCCCTCCCTCCCTCCCTTTCTTTCTCTCTTCCTCTCCCTCCTTCCATCTCCCCCTCTCTTCCCCCCTCCTTCCCTCTCTCTGTCTCTGTCTCTCCCTCCCTCCTCCCTCTTCCTCCCTCTCCCTTTCTTTCTCTCTCTCTTCCCCTCCCTCTCCTTCTCTCCCTCCTTCTCCCTCCCTCCTGATCCCTCTCTCTGCCCCTCCCTCCCTCCTTCCCTCCTTCTCTCTCTATTTTCTCTGTCTCTCTCTTGTCTCTCAGAAATAAATACCTGTCCCATACATATGATTTACATTATACATTGAATACCTTTTTATCATTCCTCTTGAGGTAGATCTTGACATAAGCCAAAACTTAAAATTTAAGTAAATTGTTCTAAGGCATTCAGATGAAGGTTTTAATAAGCCAAAAGGTATACAAAAAAGGGTACCAAATGTCCCTTCTTATTAGAAGACAAATTCTGAGAACTGAACTCAGTCTGAATTTATGAGTTCTGTAGCTTCACAATGGAGAAGGAAAAGAGGCAAGGGATCAGCACTTTGGTCCAGGAAATCCTCCCTGTTAGATACAATGCTGTGTGAATAAGAAGTCCAATCTTCTCTGTATCAAGTTCTTTTATCCAGTGAACTGTCATTTCAACAATGGCCAATAGGTGTCAGCAGCTTTCAACTTTTCAGCCTCCTCCTTTGCCTTTTCCTCCCCTCCTTCCAGTCAACTGGTCCAAGGATTTAAATTCATAGAATGTCAGAGCTGGAGGGACCTCAGAAATTTTTGAGCCAACCCTCTCCTTTAATAGGGAGAGGAAACTGTAGCCCAGAGAGAAAAGTTACCTTGCCCAAGACAAAAGAACTCTTTTGTGCAGCCACAATTCTCCCTATTTCCCACCTTCCATTTAAGATGGGGGCCGGATGGTCTAAATCCATGTCCTGTGACCTCCAGCAAGGCAGTTTATGGCTGGTGACTTGATATCTTACCCAAGAGAGTTTGGGTAGGACAGGTTCTGTTTTCTACTCTAGGCTGGTTGGATTCACACCCTCTTCTTCCCCTGTACTCCCCACTCCCATTTTCACTTACCTCTTTCCAGTGCCTTGGCAAGAACCATCTTGAGAAGTCACCCAAACCAGAAGAGGGGATAGGCATGAGGGGGAAGAATTTTGTTTAAATGCAGGAGGAATCCCAAGGATTTGCATTTTCAATTTTCACCCTTTTTGAGGCGAGTGATGCGCTCTTTCATCACTGGAATGGTGAAAAACCCTGAGGTATCCTTGTCCCAAATTTTTTGGCTTTATTCACTACCAGACCTACCTCCTTTTTTGGGGTGTGAGGAAGAGAAGGCATAAAAGGGAGAAATCATAATCTAATCTCTCTGGATTACAGTTCAGTTCCTGCTCAAGGAGGCAGGGAGGCAGGCAAGTGATCCTTCTCCCCTTAGTTGTTAGTGATCCCCTCAAATTATTTTGAATTAAATTTTCTGTGGGTATCTTGTATCACTTCAGTAGAACATAAGCTTCCTGAAGCTGGGAATAATTTTGTTTTGTCTCTGATTTCCCATTGCCTAGGACACTGTCTTGCACACAGTAAGTGTCTAATAAATGCCTGTTGAATTAAAGTGGCTGGGGGAAAGAGGGGCAATAGAGAAGGAAACTAGTTATCTGACCTCAGACCCTGCCATGTCTCCAAGATCCTCTTTGGGGGAGAGCAGAGACTATTACAGATAATCTCTATTCTTATATTCTTCTACCTTCTTAGAGGCAGTTAGGTGACTCTGTGGATAAATCTGTTGGCTTTGGATTTAGGAAAACTTGAGCTCATATTTTACCTTAGACACTTAGCATTTGTGTGGCACTGGTAAGTAACCTCAATTTCCTCAACTGAAAACTGGGATAATCGCACCTACCTCTCAGGGGTTCTTGAGAGTTTCAAATGGTAACAGTATCTGACACATAGTAGGAACGTAATAAATGTTTATTTCCTGCTTTCTTCCTTCTTGGGGACGTTCTTTAGGGGTGATAAAATGGTGCTGAAAGGTTTTAAAAGGGGAAGGATGGCAATTATAGGTACTATATGCCTAAAGTCACTGGCTTGGTGGAGTGAACCATCAGGAAATTAAGTGGTCTGGACAACAAGACTCCTGGTTTTATTTCCTTCTGTGTGGAAAGAGGAGGGTTCACAAAGAATTCTAGGTTATTGGGGGAGAGAAGAGCATGGAAAGACTTCAATGGGTTTTGGGTTTTTTTGGGTTCTCTTTTTTGCCTCATTTTCTTTTTCTCTTCAACCTCTCTCTCTTTGTCTCTTCTCTGTCTGTCTCCTCTCTCTGTGTCTGTCTCTTCTCTGTTTCTTTTTTCTGTTTCTTCTGACTCTGTCTCTGTCTCTCTGTCTGTCTCTGTGTCTCTGTGACTCCCTCCCTCCCTCTCTCTCCTGACTCAAGGCTCCGAGTTCCATTCAGAACAATTTTTTTTTTCTGCTTTCAAGCTGTCCCGCTTCCTTCCTCTTCAAGAAAAGGACTTTCAGATGTTGCAGAAAAAGCTGGACAGGCATCCCTCTGGCTTCCCCTAAATAGAGCTCTCTCTCTCTCTCTCTCTCTCTCTCTCTCTCTCTCTCTCTCTCTCTCTCTCTCTCTCTCATTTGGACTCCCCCACCTCTGCGAAGGAGCTGGGGGTGTGGCCAGGGGCCGGTATAAAGTCCGGGGGAGCTGGGCTGGCCAAGCATTGCTACACTGAGTCCCCCTGGTTGACGGCATCGGGCTGAGAATGCTGCTCACAGGCCCTGCTCCCAGGCACTCTCCCGTTCGGCCAGCTTACTAAGTTCCTTGACTGTCTCCTTGGTCAGCAGAAGTCTCCTATTTAGGGTTGAACCCCGAAGGACACCTGCCCCAGCCAGCTTATTTGTGACTTCTGCCGTTGCTGGATCCACCTACCTCTCCTAACTGTTGCTGGCCCTGCTCCTCACCTGCTTACACCTCCACTAGTCATGTTGCCCCTCTGCTTTGTGGCTGGGCTGTTGCTAGCTGCTGTGCCAGGGCTGTGTCAGGGAGATGAGGCCATCCACTGCCCACCTTGCTCAGAAGAGAAGTTGGCACGCTGCCAGCCTCCCACGGGCTGTGAAGAGCTGGTCCGGGAGCCTGGCTGTGGCTGCTGCGCCACCTGTGCCCTGAGTAAGGGGATGCCCTGTGGTGTGTACACTGCCCGTTGCGGCTCAGGCCTGCGCTGCTACCCACCTCGAGGGGTAGAGAAGCCCCTGCACACGCTGATGCATGGACAAGGGGTATGCATGGAGCTGGCAGAGATTGAGGCCATCCAGGAGAGTCTGCAGACCACGGGTAAGGAGTCCTCAGTCCCCAACCTTACCTCCTTGCCCTTTGCCCCTCTACCCTCCTTCCCGCTTCAGGCCTACTTAGGTTTTATTTTTTCTCCAAACCACTGCCTGACAATTAACTGCTTCTCTTTTCTTCTCTTTGGTCTTAATGACTGAGGCTTGAAGTCCCTTAGTTATCCTACCTCTTGCCCCCAGTCTTGGGGTGAGTAAAGAAAATTTGGAGGTGGTATCCAGGCACAGTGTGGGGCAGGCACAAATCAAAATAACTACCAGAAGAACTGGGGCAAGTAGTCTGTGAAAGCCCAGGTTCTTGTGTCCTCTGCAGGGCAAGCTAAGTGCAGTGGTCTGTCAGGGAAGAGATTAACAAATCTCAGGTCTCTCAAGCTTCCCCAGCTTCAGGTCTTTGTAATAGGTCAGAGCTGCTCTGCTCTTTGTCTTGCTGCTTTGAAAGCTGGAGTATGCCAAGGGAACAATTCTGTGGAATCTGAAAGGACAAAGATGGACAGGAAGACTAGGTGGGCATACATATATGTGTCTACATTTTTGGGGGAGGGAGGAGAAGAA